>NW_026521050.1:1744909-1931662 GCF_023375685.1 Ictalurus furcatus | reverse complement strand
TTCTCAGAGGTGATCCCAATACCCTGAGCTTAAGCTCCAGTATTTATACTGTATTTACACACTAAATAACCCATATGTTTCAAGAAGACTATGATCTCACTACCAATAGGGTTAAAAAAGAGCTCATTTACCTTACTCTTATGTTCCAGAAAAGGGCTATTCCACTTACACATAGAATTGAAACCAGGGGTTTTAATTTACACATAAAATCAGAACCCAGGCATTTCTAATAACCCAGAAAATAAAAACCCAGAGTTTTGAATTACACAGAGAATCAGAAACCAGAGTTTTGAATTACACAGAGAATCAGAAACCAGAGTTTTGAATTACACAGAGAATCAGAAACCAGAGTTTTGAATTACTCCACTCGTCTGCGTGTCGCTCCGACCCTGAGCTGCAGTGCCACATCTCCTCTCTGAAGGGCATGAATGTGTTTGGCGTGTCCCGTCATGACTTGCTGTTCTCTAATGAGGATACTCTGCAGGACGAGGACAAATATGGTCACAATTTGGCCCATATCTGTTCAGCGGTGCCATATCTAGGCCATATGTGATGGATAATACCCACATGTGGCCCAAATGTACTTGCTATTTGGGATGTCTGGTTGGGGTGTGAAAATTTTAGATGCTGGATTGACAGTTATATTATTAAATAACAATATGAACAGCAAGATTATTAATTGGAGTAGCATAAGTAATGAAAATAGCAAATGTTAATATTCATAAATACAGGTAATGGGATTTAGTGTTAATAGTGCAAGAGTAAGTGTAAATATGAATCTGAAACAGATGTGGCTGTTCATCTCGGTGCTTTAATTGAAGAAAAAGTCAAAAAATTTTTAGCCATGTTGCATAACGTACATAAAGGGCAAGCAGGCGGAGCTTGTGTCCCCAAACATGATCATTGCTTGCTTTGATGTACAAAACTCCTCATATGGCATAGAGCATGCACCATGCAGCATTCCTCAAATCTAGGCCTAATTCTAAACCACTTTAGCTGGAAGACCCACCCACACACTGTGTGTGTCAGTGACTGTGTCTGTACGGTTGGATGATGATGCAGGTGTGTGTGTGTGTGTCAGTGACTCAGGTGTCTGTACAGTAAGCTGATGAGCAGTTGTATCTCACTGTCTCCAGTGTTAATGTCAATGGCCTTCAGAAAAAAGTCCAGTGCTTCCTGTTTCCTCCCTTCAGACAAACACTGTTTCCCAGAATGCACCAGTGAATCAAACGATTCCTCTTGATGTTTGACATCATTTGGACTCTGCACTTCAGTGGCTGCACACTGATGCACAACTTCACTAGAGGCCAGTTGAACGTCAGTGAAGCTCTTTACCATCACCTTCCTCTTCCTCCTCGCACTCAACCATGTGTTCACTAGGCTCTGGCTCGTCCTCTGGCTCCTCCCACTCCTCTAATTTTTCCTCTTTCGTCTCTGGTTCCTCCTCTTCCTCCTCCATATCCTGCAGCTGTGACTCTACTCATGAGCGTCGTGATGCGATTGATGTGTTCATGCTGCATCTGCGGTTGGTGCCATTATTCAGCATGGATTTGGGTGTGGAAGATCTGAGGCCCATGAAGCTGCGAGCTAATGGACTGCTAGCCAAAACAGGTTTCTCCACCTCTTCTTCTTCATGCCCCTCTTCCTCACCATCATAGATGACTCGCAGTTTTTTCTTCTTGGTGGGGCAGAGCAAGGACTCGTCTGCTGCAGTGAAATATACTGATTTCTGCCTACCACTATCATTGTTGGGTGTGGGGTCAGATTCATCTATAGCTCCAATGGCAGAGGTTTAGATGCATCAGCATCAAACTCGATGCAGGCTTTTGAATCAAAGTCCACCTCTGATAATGCTTTTGGTATGTTTGACTCAATTCCCAACAGAACTACAGATGAATCTGATTGCATGAAAGGAGAAATGTGCAAGGTCTGATTTGAGTGAGTGTGTATGATCGGATTTCTCCTCTATGATTAAACGCTCCTCATCATTTATGCTCTTAAACACTTGTCCAAAATAACTGTCCTGTCACCTGTGTAGATAAATCCATCACATGCTCATCCTTCACCTCCATCCCTCCATCCATGCTCATCGTCTCCAGCTCGTCCGATCCTGATTGGGTGAGATCCACCACGGCAGGTGGGCTGAGGTTATGGCAGGGTGGCGTGGTTTTGACATCATCCATCGTCGTGTGTTGGTCTGGGCCCTGTTGCCATGACAGCGGGAGCCAACTGGGTCCTGAGTTCTGATTAACGCTGTCCATCATGAGGCTGTGCAGCTGTGACTCGGCCTGGACCAGGTCCTGCGCTTTCTGCACACGCTGGTCACTGTAAATACAACACATACAAATACAACAGCACGGCACACTCCTGACTTCAAAAAAGAAATTGCAAGCATTCTAGCAAAAACTTTCAAAAACAATTCCTCTATTGAGAACTGCCCTCCTGCTTTCTGGACTTTTCTTACTCAGCAAGAAAAAGAAAAGAGAAACTTCGGCTCCGGTACAACCGACCTTTTACTACGCATAGAACATCTCTATTTGAGGAAGAGTAAGAAAACATATAGTTAAAAGTAAAAATACTAAAGTGTACCGTAACCCTAAAGCTGATTGTTTGGTGGGGAGGTGTGTCTGATTGCTTATTCGGAAACAATCTGACACGCTGTGACATTTATTTCTTCTGGTTTAGTCAAATTCAGATTAATGTTGTTTACAACACAGACAGCAGAAAATCCAGGTGGAGGAGTTTCAGTTTCTGACACTGTGGTCTCAATATCTTTAGAACGAGGAACTGAACTCTCCATACCTCCTGAACCACACCCTGATCACAAGCACTTGGTGCTAATGGGCTAGGGGTTAAGCTTTTGGAATTAAGGGGCTAGGGGTAGAGAATGAGTTAGGCAGTAGGAAATTACCTCTGTTACACTGTTGGTAGACTTGAAATGTGGAGTTTGTGGAATATCAGTAAGACTGTAATATCCAGAATGCACTGCATGAGATGAGAGTGAGGAGGGTACAGGATTCTCTGCAGTGCCAGTGTACACCTCAGAGCTCTGGACTCGAAACTTTACATTCTGAAACCCTGCAAGACAGAATTGTGTCCATAGCACATTATCAGTCTTACCCTGTGTGTGTGTCTGTCTGTCTGTCTGTCTGTGTGGTCACTTCTTCCATAAGGCATGTGTTGAGCCATGGCTGATGGATCACAGGACCTGCCCGATGTACGTGTGACATCCTCAAATCCCTCAGAGTAGAGGTGAGGTGTGTGCGTAAATGGATTCATGAGAGTTTCTCATCTCTCTAGAGACGGATGTTGAGGAGCAGCACATGTAGACGGTCACTTCTGCTTTGCATTCGTTTCCCAGCAGCACTGAGTACTTTCACACACACTGTGACTCAGTCTCCAGCATACACCCCAACTCCGAGTCTCTCACACAGCGATGCTGCCTTTTCTGGATATGAATCTCTGCATGCAACAGAGCAGCTGGGTCCTGCTGACCACACACATGAAGGTGAGAAGTGCGCGTGCACACACACACTGTATTTCAGCCTGCCTTGCTGAATTCCAGAAGCTGCTGCTAATGAGCTAGTTTGTTCACTGTGTGTGTGTGTGGGGGGGGTATTATTTTGGAAGCACACACCTGTATTTGGACTAAACATACTAGCATGACCACAAAAAGATTCAAGATTGTGGCTCAACTGACGAGAGGCCATAAGGTTTGTGAGAACGCTGATATTCTTGTCCTAGGTTCGATGGAAACATGGTGTCAGGACGTGCGCTGGTCTGTCAATACAGTTCCCTCTGAAGCCCAGGATTTGTTTTTACCATACACTGAAGACATTTGGGTTTGAGATATGTCGGTCATTTTTAGGACATTCCAAACATGTTCCAATATTTTCGATCATTTGAAAAATGGGTAGGTTTAAACACAAGGTGCCATATTTTAAGTTGTTTGACCAGAATTTCATTTCCTAATATTTACATCTAAATTTGTTAATCAACTCCTATTCATCGTTTGATCTCAAGCCCAAATGTTTCCAGTATATGGCAAGCCAAAATAATTGTCCTTGCTGTTCTAATACTTTTCTCCATATAATGGGAATAGCTCAGCAGCGGTGTTCTTCACAGTGGCTGACAGTTTTTGGTCTTGGTCTTGTCACTGAGTTGACCTGTGGAGATCCAGGGCAGGTTTCATGGTGATTTTCTCTGGCAGGTGGGGCATCTTCAAGTTACTTGGTTACAGTTATATTTCTATAGCACTTTTCTAGACACTCAAAGTGCTTTACACTGGGAGGAGACCACTAGTGTGTATCCTCCACCTGGATGATGGGACAGCAGTCATAGTGCTCCAGAACTCCCACCACACACCAGCTATTAGTGGAGAGGAGAGAGTGATGTAGCCAATTCAGAGATGGGGATTATTAGGGGGTGATCGAGAAGGCCAATGAGGGAATTTGGGCAGGACACTGGGGTTATACCCCTACTCTTTTTTTTTTAAATTTTTATTTATGTTTTATATTTTTAATGACCACAGAGAGTCAGGACCTCAGTTTAATGTCTCATCCAAAAGACAGTGCTGTTTATACAGTAGTGTCCCCGTCACTATATTGGGGCATTAGACCCCACACAGACCACAGGGTGAGCCCACCCTGCTGGTCTCACTATTACCACTTCCATCAGCAAGCTTAGTTTTCCCCAGGAGGTCTCCCAGTACTGGCCAGGCTCAACCCTGCTTATCTTCAGTGGGACGCCAGGCAAGAGCTGTAGGGAGAGATGGCTCTGGTTATGTATTTCTGCATTCAGTGATGGACTGGGAACCTGTTTTCTCGTAGCTGTCCTAACTGTTTAGGAGGGCGTGCTCCTCAGTGCAGAGGTACGCTTCCATATGGAGGCTCTATTCAATGACTGTACCCTGTGCTGTGATTGGCTTGCAGGTTTGGAGGCAGTGTGTTTGAAGTGCCACTGCACTATGATAAGCCCGCCTTTGAGAGTGAAACTCGCAGCTAGGAGACCAGCAAAACACACTGTGACTGTGAACACACACACACACACACATGCGTACATGTTCACATACACTATACATACATTTACAGTCACGGGTTTGGATTTAAAAATGCATTTTATTTAACTTCTGTGTGTGAGTTATTTAATGACCTCATGCTGTGGTTAATGGGAGGAAAATCTCTCTTCTCTTTTATCTCTGGGGTGTGTGTACTGGAGAAACACACAGTTCACCAGCTCCCTCTGCTGGACATGTGTTGCATTACCTCTCTCTTTCTCTCGCACACAGTCCGTATATACTGAATTTGCCATGTGACAGGTGTTCCTGGTTCAGTATGGGTGGAGCTTATGTGAATTTTTTTTCAACTTAATCATGTGACATCCGTTAGCTTTTCTTTCCACTTGTTCAGCTTGATCATCTATTTAATGCTGTATAGCGACTGCTGGGTAGGTAACGTTAATGTTCGCTATGTTAACTAGTGCTGTGGGTAGGTGACGGGCTAGCACAGCTGATATTACTAAACTATTATACTGTTTAATTATAGGCAGGCTTTTATGCCCACAAATACTAAAGAAATAAAAACAGAAGCTAGTGGTAATGTTATACAGTTCAGATTATACTTAAGCTCCGCCCTCACTGACTCAGACACGCCTGTCAATTGGCACAAAAAGCTTGCTATTTAAAAAAAAAAAAAAAAAAAACAACTTAAAATTATTCTAATTTTACTAAATATTTTACAAAATATCAAAATGTGTCCTTTTATGTGTGTGTGCTTCACAATGTGGCCTTATTGGTATCTTCTGTACTCTATGAACTACTGATCTGAGCTGTTAAATAAGAGGTGTAATTTTAATCAAATTATAGTGATATGAAAATGTAAACTGTAAGTAAAGTCTCTTTTTATCATGAATGTGTGTGTCCACTTGATCCCTTGGCATGAGCGGGGATATTTATCTAGAGTATCAGTTACTATACGAAGTCTGTAGTAACAGCATTTCTCTGAAGATGATTTAATGGAACTTGTGTTTAGAGTGTAACTTGTACTTTAGTTTTCTTCATTTTCCCAAAATTTAACACCAGATACTTCACAGTACACGAATACCACATGGAGATACAAACTTTATAGTTGACGTGAGGGTAACACTGTTTACACAAGGGTAATAGGGTTGACACTGAGGTAATGCTGTTTACACAAAGTAACAGGCTTGACACTGAGGTAACAGGGTTTACGACCTTTAAGTGTAGAGATCTGATTAATTTTATGTACATATGCGTGTTCATGAATAAAAAAAACGTACTGTCGTGTCTGCTCAACTTTTTTTTGATGAGGGATATGCAAATTGAATTTAAATTCACTAGTCTTACTTAAATTTCCTATATTAACTTGTAGATTTTAATTATAAATATATTTTCTAATTATTATAGTCTCTATTGCATCACTGGAACAATGGCCCATATACACTCAGCTAATCACGTGACAGCAGCACTGTACATGAAATCATGCAGCTACAGGTCAATAGCTTTATTAATGTTCACATCAAACATGTATTATTGTGTATGGGGAGGACCGGGTGGGTGTGAGACCCAGTTTCTGTCCCAATTTCTGTCCCAGTCTGGCCCGGCTCCTTCAGGAACTACTTTATCTGATGTGTATATCAGCTGCTTATTTCTTCTTGGCCTTTACACACAGTAAAGGTTTACTGTGCTGCAGTTCTACATGTCTTTATTCTTTTGACCATTAGGGGGTCTCCAATGTAAACCCTTGAGAAATTAAACATTTTCAACACATCTGTAATAAAGCTGCAACTTTTGGGGTTTTGAGGGGTTTTTTTTTTTTTTGGAGAGTTTTTTCAGGTTTGGAGGGTTTGAGGGGTTTTTGGACTGTTTTGGCGGGTTTTTTGGGTTTTGAGTTTTTTAGCATTTCGGAGGGTTTCAGAAGTTTTCTGAGTTTTTTTTTATTATTTTTTTTAGGGTTTTGGAGGGCATTGGAGTGTGATGATCATGGTGACAATGTTGACGATGTTGATGACGACGATGATGTTGACGATGATGATCATGATGACGATGATGGTGACTATGATGATGATGACGATAGATGATGACTATGACCATGATGATGACAATGTTGATGACGTGATTATTATGATGATGATGATGAAGATGATGATGACGGCGACGATGATGATAACGATGGTGATGATGATGACAATGACGATGATATGACGGCGATGATGGTGACGATGATGATGATGATGATGATGATTACGATGATGGTGATGACGATGATGGTGATTATGATTACGATGATGAGAACGATGACGATTATGATTACGATGATGGTGACGACGATGATGACGGTGACTATGATGATGACGGCAATGAGGGTGACAATGATGGCAATGATGACAATGACGACGATGATGACGATTATGAGGACGATGATTGTGATGGTGATAATGGTGGTGATGATGATCTGAAGTCTTTATTTTCTCCTACAGCATGTATGAAGCAGTGCTGCACGGAGCAGATGACGGAATGTCTGGACTGGATTATGGCTGAATGTAAGAATTTGTATTCAAAATTTCTGCAGAGTATGGCGATCTCCTTCATACAGAAGTCAGATGGTTGAGTAGGAGTAAGGTACTTCACCGTTTTATTTCCTTGGTGAGTGAAATTAAGGCTTTAATGGAACCAAGGGGGGGAGGACACTAACCTGTTGTCTGATGGCTGCTTGATCTTGCATTCTTGGCTGATGTGACAGAGAAACTGAATCAGCTCAATCTTCAGTTACAAGGTAAAGACAAAACCATATGTGATATGATCAGTGCTGTGAAGGTATTTAAAGCAAAACTGTCATTTTACCTTCAGCAATTGAAAAACAAAAGATTGCAACACTTCCCCTCATTGGTAAAGATAGAAAGAAAGCCATGCAAATGCAACCAAAGTTTTGGATGTACTCGAGTATTGTGACCTCCTGTCCAGGCTTGGGCAGGAATCTGAGGAAAGGTTCAGTGATTTTGAGAATCTTGAGATATGTGTGGCATTTGTTGCCGTCTTTCATGGAGATAGACATGGATCACATTTCAAAGCAGATGGCTGAACTGTTCAATGTCAATGCTGTAGAGATGGAGTTGGAGGTTATTAATCTCCAAAATCATATCCAGCTGAAATCTCAGCAACATTCACAACATTTCTGGAGACTTGTAGACCCAGAAAACTACAAGAACATTCACCAAGCTGCCCTCAAAGCATCTGCTTTATTTGGATCTACAGACCTTTGTGAAGCAGCGTGTTCTGATATGAACGTGATCGAATCTAAATTCAGAACAAGACTGACAGATGAACATTTAAATAATTGCCTAAGAGTGAACCTAAGTGCATACACACCAGCATATACCTCCCTTGTGGAATCAATGCAGTGTCAGTCAGCTCATTAACTGTAAATAAGTGTGAATGCACTTCATGTCATATTGGATATTCTGTGTTTGCAAACAGTGAAGAAGCACTAAGAAAACAAGTGGGAAGCCTGCCGAGAAGCCTATGGCACATTATGTTGACCCATTTATTTTCAGGTAGATGATTCCTTCCTTTTGTGCCAACTACCATAAAGCACCTCGAGAAACTCCAAGTTACAATCCGTGCATTGGCCGGGAATCGAACCCAGGTCAACTGTTTGGAAGGCAGCTATGCTCACCTCTATACCACCAATGCCACGCTAGGCAATTCAACTCTGCTGAACAAAAGTTTAAGTATGTGCTCTTCTCATCAGCAGACCATAGGCAACAGCTAAAGGGCGCTCCTGTCGTGGTTTCTGTAGAGTAGTGGTTATCACGTTTGCTTCACACGTGAAAGGTCCCTGGTTCGAGACCGGGCAGAAACAAGCTAGAAATTTTGAACTTTACTTTAATAACTGACCGGTTGTCATCACCGTAGGATCAGGTCCTCTAGGAACAGCCGGAAAGCGAGACCTTGGACAGAGCAGATTTCCTTCTTTTGTGCTTTTGTAGCAAAGCAGTTAACATTTGCTTACAAAATGAAAGGGAGTCTCTGGTTTTCCACAGAAAGGGGAAGCCTGGCTCTTTTGTTGCTCAATAAGAGTCTGTGCGTGACTGGAAAATTTTCCGTAAAGTACTGGTCGCCAAATTCACCTATCGGCAAGAGGTCTACGCCCGGAAAAGGCTGGGAGCAGTTTCCCTTCCATTGAGCTTTTGTATCAAGGCAGATAACAGCTGGTTGCAAAATCACAGGCAGTCTCTGCTTTTCCACTGAACGTGGAAGCCTGGCTCTTTCCTTCATCAAGAAGACAAGAGTAATGATGCGCTTGACTCGAGGTTGCAGCTTGTAATTCCCCACCTCCAAGCGGGAAAACGCAAAGCAAACGCACCCTCAACTTGAAATTGCCATTCGTCAATAGTGGGAAGTCTTCTGATCTACCAGTTCCTTCCCTGTTCATCGAGTGACGTCGAGTCGGCATGACGGATTCAGAATTCACAAAGTGGCACTTACCTCAGTGGTTATTTGCTTTAGATCAGGGTTGTCCAGTCTTATCCAGAATGGGCCAGTGTGGTTGCAGGTTGTCATTCTAACCAAGCAGAAGCCACACTTTAGTCTATTGAAAGACAAGATCAGCAGATCCAACAATTGGAATCAGGTGTGGCTCCTGCTAGATTGGAACGAAAAGCTGAAGATTGGACAACGCTGCTTAAGACCAATCAGCATATAGACATATTTGCTTATTAAATATAAAACATTGACTATATAGATGGCTGATTGCGGAAAATGTACACCTCTCATCACAGTTTGCATGCTAGCTTGTCGCTAACAAAAGACAGACACGGAGAGACCGCATTTTCTTACATTTTCGCCCCTGTTCACGGGTCAAACGTGCCCTGACGGATAATGATGTGTTTACAAACAGCAAAGAAGCACTAAGAATTCAAGTGGGAAGCAGAAAGAGTTGTGGGAGGCCTGCCAAGAAGCCTATGGCACATTAGGTTGACCCATTTATTTTCAGGTAGGTGTTTCCTTCCTTTTGTGCCAACTACCATAAAGCACCTCAAGAAGCTCCAAGTTACAATCCGTGCATTGGCCGGGAATCGAACCCGGGTCAACTGCTTGGAAGGCAGCTATGCTCACCTCTATACCACCAATGCCACACTAGGCAATTCAACTCTGCTGAACAAAAGTTTAAGTATGTGCGCTTCTCATCAGCAGACCATAGGCAACAGCTAAAGGGCACTCCTGTCGTGGTTTCTGTAGAGTAGTGGTTATCACGTTTGCTTCACATGTGAAAGGTCCCTGGTTCGAGACTGGGCAGAAGCAAGCTGGAAGTTTTGAACTTTGCTTTAATAACTGACCGGTTGTCATCACGGTAGGATCAGGTCCTCTAGGAACAGCCGGAAAGCGAGACCTTGGACAGAGCAGATTTCCTTCTTTTGTGCTTTTGTAGCAAAGCAGTTAACATTTGCTTACAAAATGAAAGGGAGTCTCTGGTTTTCCACAGAAAGGGGAAGCCTGGCTCTTTTGTTGCTCAATAAGACTCTGTGCGTGACTGGAAAATTTTCCGTAAAGTACTGGTCGCCAAGTTCACCTATCGGCTAAAGAGGGCTACGCCCGAAAAAGGCTGGGAGCGGTTTCCCTTCCATTGAGCTTTTGTAGCAAGGCAGATAACAGCTGCTTGCAAAATCACAGGCAGTCTCTGCTTTTCCACTGAACGTGGGAGCCTGGCTCTTTCCTTCATCAAGAAGACAAGAGTAATGATGCGCTTGATTCAAGGGGTAGGGGTAGACATGGCCAGGGAATAAGAGAAACAATACAGAGCAGCAAGTAGTTACACAGACTCCTGAATGTTCTCAGTAACCATACATTTCATGTAAACACCAACCAGAAAAACTGAAAATATATGTACACACTGTATTTCACAATAATTAACAATGGTCAAGTCCATCAATAACGCAAATGTCCAAGTCTGTTAAGTTCAGTACCCCAACTAAACTTTCTAAATCTTACGGTTCGGTCCCCATTTGGGCGCCACTCTGTAGCGTGGTACCTTATGGGGTTTGGATGCCAGACAGTTCAAATTAACAGTCACTTATAACTTATAATTTGGACATCACTCAGAATAAGGCTACTCAATTCTTACAAAATAAGTTTATTATTATTTATGCAATAAACATAAGAAAATACAGATCGTTTCAGTCATAGAAACCGAAATAATGACAACCAAAAAGTTCCCCTATGTGGGATTAATAAATGCACCCATAAGGAAACAAGGCTCTATTCATGAAAGAAAATTTTCACACACAAAAGGCAGAAAAAAAAACATTTAACCCCAAAATAATTCTTAACCAAAACAAAAAAGTTGTTCACTTTAAAAGCTGCACTTCAATGGCGGTGATTTAGGCGTACGGGAGTTCGTGAACCCGAAAGCATGGGAAACCGGCAGTCAGATTCCGCTTAACACTCGGAGTTCTTTACAGACAGTAACATCCAACGATTTAAACATACTGGTTCTCCACAAAAGTATTAAAGAAAGGATCTCAAAACCGTGACGTGCCTCCGAACCCTCAAAACTCCGCTCGCTCGTTTATTCACCTTGGCAGAATATTCCCGAAGTGTTCGCCAGCCTCCTGAATCAATATCCACAAGGTTATAATCCACAGTAAGAGCATTAGCATGGTCCTTGGCAAACGCACACCATCAGTTCCGCCATTCCCACCTGGCTCTCATTTCCGCGTCCCGCTTTCTCTCACCTAGTCACCTGTTCTTTTCATTGCTTCCTAAGACCCCACCCTTCTCTTCATCTCTTTTTTTACTTCCGTTAATTAAAACACCACGGAATGGAACGGACTTCGCTTCTGCGTCACTAAATGGTAAAATGGTAAATGGCGCACTTATATAGCGCTTTTATCCAAAGTGCTTTACACTGTGTCTCATTTACCCATTCACACACCAACGGTAGCAGAGCTGCCATGCAAGGCGCTAACTTGCCATCGGGAGCAACTTGGGGTTCAGTGTCTTACCCAAGGACACTTTGGCATGTGGAGTCATGCTGGCTGGGAATCAAACCGCCAACCCTACGATTGGTGGATAACCCGCTCTACCACCTGATCCACAGCCACCCCTGTCACTGTGCAGCTATCTGTTACAAATGAATGGGAAAATATCCTTGGCATCCCTGCAATTCAAGGATGTTGTAATTGGTAAGTTGTGATGTCAAAAGTATCTGTACCAAGTTGATACTAAAATTTTAAAAAGAATGATACGATAAGTTTTTTTTTCAGTACCGGCAGTACCAAGTATTCTCCTGCTTTCTGATTGACTTTCTTTTGTAGGTATTAATTAACCGTGATTTCCACTCAGCCATCTTACTGGAATTTGTGTCGGTTAGGAATAAGACTGAGGATGGAGTTGTACAGTTTTGTAGTGTGTATCATTTGTAAATATTGTTAACTTCTTTACCATAGCCATGCTGAGGGAGGTGTTGACTAAATTAGAGATGGTGCTGGACCAACAAACCACTGAGCTTGCTTCAACTACAGGTGTTCCAGGTGCAGTCTTTGGATACTGATGAAGATTTACTGCCCTGCAAGATCTTCCTCAACTGCATAGTCTGGAGCAAAGGATGCAACAGAGCCCAGATTGCAAGCAAAAACTGGTGAGAATTTTTTTCTTTTTTTGTTAACAATTGCTTGCACAATTACACAGCTACTGAGAGTGTTTGTTTTCTCAAGGTGACACACTCGTACTCAAAGCACAACATTCAACACCACTTTGATACGAGGGAACAGTTATGACCTAATCTTTGGTAGAGGAGCAAAACATGGAAAGCACACAGGGCAGGGTAACTGCAGAAGTAGTGAGGAGCACTGACACAGTTGACAAGGCAATACATTCTTATTAATTATATATATTTTATATTATTTTATATTATATTATTGTTTTAAAAATCATCGGTTTCAGGTAAACTGGTTGGCGCTTATTGACAGGGCAGATGTGCTTGACTGCACCTGGCGCATATTGAAGAGGGTGATTGCTAACTCCCTGGCAAAGAACCTCAATTGGAGGGGAGTCAATGGAAAGACTTCACTGGCCACTCTCCAACTCGGAGAGGTCGTGATTGGTAGGTATATCTGTTTACATACAGAATTAGCTGTCTCTCTCAGATGATATGTAAGGGGTAATAGCTAGATGTGCATTAAACGATTTTAGTGCATGATGTGGAGGAAAAGAACCACTCGTTCAAATCGTCACCTAGCCATGGATTACCCCGCTTATACCATGGTCTTTCCACAATTAATAACATTAAAGCTGTCATTGATTTTAGAAGCACAAACTTTGATTAGAAGTTTAAAATAACCGTTAATTTCTATTAGTTAGGTCGTTAGATCTGGAATTTTGCCCGATATAAATCAGACACAGAGATAAAGTAGTGTGATGAGATTACATTTATTTGAATGAATTGACCGATATCTATCAGAGACAGAGAGATTAAGCATATATGAATTACCTGCATCATGTGCCTCTCAGCAGTCAGTCAGTGCGTTTACATGGACAACAACAATCCACTGTTAACCCGATTAAGACGATACTTTGATTAAGAAACTACCATGTAAACAGCAATTTTTAATTACCTTAATCTGATTAAAGTCAAGTTACTCGAAGTAAGCACTAATCGAATTAAGACATGTCGAGTACTCCTGTTTTAGTCGCATTATCAACGTGTATTACAGACATGTAAACACCTGAATCACATTATTAACGTCGTGTGAGTTTTCACCACATTTTGCGACAGGACACGTACACACACGGCAGTGCTCAACATTTTACGGCGAACAAGAGAGCACGGCTGCGTCCCAAACCGCATACTTGCCTACTATAGGCCTGTAGTGGGGAAAATACATCTATCTCGGCTACTATGGAGACGCTAAGTGCACGGTTTGGGATGCAGCTCACGGCTTCAAGCAGTTGTCTATTTGCACGTACAGCATGACAAAAAAATAACTGCGCTTAAAGCGTTCATAAAAAAATTAAATAAAAACACCCAAAACTGTATACTATACCATAACGAAGACGAACTGTATGTTGATACGTGAAATTCTGGAGGGACGTCGGACGGCGTGGCGCGGTGACGTAATGACGCGGGCTGTTAATCTAATTATGTTCTATAACATGTAAAATGGGAACATGACAGGAGTATTCTAAAAGCGACTCATGTAAACACCTTAATCACATTATTATCTTACTCAGAGTAAGGTGAATAATTAGATTACTGCTGTCCATGTAAACATAGTCAGTGTTGCGCAGCAGTAGTGTAGTAAAACTGAGAGTTGAATTACTTCACAAACAGTGATGGTAACACCTCATTGCTGAGAAATATAATGTAACTTTTCACCAGCAAAGCTATTTTTTTTGTTAAAGTTGCAGACAGCGCCGGCAAGAAGTGTCTGTGTGTACGAATGTGTGTTCACGAATGTCTCTGTGTGCTCGAGTGTATGTGCGTGTGTGTGTGTATTTGTGTGTGCATGTAGGCTGCGCGTTGATTTAGAAATGCTCACAGTGATCAAACTGACTGGAACTACCTGTGCAATAAACGGTTATAATGCACACCTTCCAGCCAATCAGAATCCAATATTCACACTGACCATGGTATAAACGTAATTAATGCTTAAGATTCATAATAACCTTACGATATGTATTGCTTTCTTCCAATGTTCATAGAAACCTCTTCACGGCTAAAGCTGCAGAGATGGAGGTTGAGGGGACCATGAAGAGGTGGCTCCAGCTGGCATCAGATCGAGAGTGCGGGCGCAAGAGAAGACTTTTGAAAACTTTTGCAAAAAGAAGGTATTTAGAGTGTTTTAACTGTGGTGTCTTTGTTAATTTGTTAAAATGTTCATATTATAGTCTATTTTTGATTGTTTATAAAAGTCCTTGCTGTTTTTAAGTGGTTGAAATTGTGTGTGTGTGTGTGTTGGTAGCTGGGTGGCTATACAGTTGCGGTCGGAAGTTTACATACCCCTTGCAGAATCTACGAAATCTTAATACTCTTAACAAAATAAGATTGATCATAAAAATCCTAAGTTTCTTATTTAGTACCACCATGAATAAGCTATTTCACATAACAGATGTTTACATATAGTCCACAAGATAATAGCTGAATTAATCAAAATTACCCCATTCAAAAGTTTACACACGTTTGATTCTTAATACTGTGTGTCGTTACCTGAATGATCCACGACTCTTTTTATGTGTTATGATAGTTGTTCATGAGTCCCTTGTTTGTCCTGAGCAGTTAAACTGCCCACTGTTCTTCAGAAAAATCCTCCAGGTCCTTCACATACTTTGCTTTTCCTGCATATTTTAGCCCTTTCCAGTAGCGGTTATATGATGTTCCGATCCATCTTTTCACACTGAGGACAACCGAGGGACTCGTACACGACTATTCCAAAAGGTGCAAACATTCACTGATGCTCAAGAAGGTAACAGCATGCATTAAGAGCCTGGCTGTAAACGTTGTAAACAGGATGATCATGTAAATTTTTTTGTCTTCTGGGATACTTCTTCTATGCTGTATTAACCATCTTTCTGTAATAAACCTTTTTCACCTCAGAGGACGAGTCTGCAAGTGTTGTCTAATTTCCACGACACAACTCAGTTTTTACATTTTTTAATTTTATTTTTAAGAAAAATAATTAAAATTCAATAACCTTTTGACTGTATGAGGTACCGGTAAATGAGAAAAAACATAGTACTACTTTCATAAAATGTCATGTGCAGCTTGATGCTAATTATAGTAATGTATAGTAATTCTGAGTCTTGAACAGTAAACTCTCAAGTGTCATTGTCATGTCACAGCAAACCAGCGACTCCGTTTCCCAGAATGCACCTCAGACTACAAACATGGCAAACACAAACTACAACTCCAAACCAACACACCGACATTGTTAACCTTCTCCAGAATACTAATCAGACAAACCTGTTACCAGTGAACCCACTACATTAGAGAAGGAAATACTGGATGTGAAGTGTATTAGTGCTAGTGTGTGTGAATAGACTATCAGTTTAGATACTGACCCTGAACACTACTAACATGCAGTGCTTTCTTGGGGTGGTGATGAAGTTGGAGTTGAACCGGTAAGAAAGATATTAGAGAGAGGCTTCTTTACACTCCTGAGGATGTTCAATTAGAACCTGCACCAAACTCACCTGATTCAAGTCATCAGCTAATTAAGCGGCCTGCACGAGCTGAGGTGGGTGCTTTAGAGCAGATAAAACACCAAATGTGTTAGATAAGAGTTCAGAGCCTGTGTTCTAGACACATGATTTAGAGTGGAGACCTAGGCTTAGACCTGAGCTTTGGAGTTATTCTGATTATAGGTTTCAGTGAGGAAGTGACTGAAGTTAAGGAGAGGAACTGAAAATAAAGTTATAGTCTTTCTGAGTAAACAGAATAAGGCTATATTATTGTTCCCGGGGGAAAAAAAAAGAAACTCGTAGAAGCGCTGATGAAATACATATACATAACAAAAACTGCTAGGAAAAAAAACTCGGAACATTTGCTTAGCCTAATACGTTTTTTTTCCATCTGCACAAAATTATTTCAGCAGCCGCTTTTGCAATAAAAAGACTTAAAGTCGAGGGTCCCTGTAAGTATCTACGGTGAGAGAGAGAGAGAGAGAGAGAGAGAGAGGAGCAGTGAACCATTGACATCATGTACAGAGTTAGCATGAAGGTGTGATTGACAGTTTTTAGAAATCACTTCCTAATCCTATGCTAAGATGAATACTACTAGGCTACTACTATAATAATAATAATAATAATAATAATAATAATAATAATAAGGAGAAGAAGAAAGATAGATTAAAGGTTGAGGAGTAAAATCAATATAAAGTGGGGCTGTTTTATCTTCAGCAAGAATACCTAGTGCTAATAAGTAATTTGTCAACAACATTGTATATATCTAGTGCCTGGTAATCAACCTCCTCACCTGGTGAGAGGACAGTCCACTCATCCTCACATTTCACACAGTATGAATAATAATGATAACAAAAGGAAGTAAAGCTAAATGAATGTTTTAACTGAGAGCAATACTTTGTACCCATATTTCCAATTGTATAGTAGATTGCACACAGTTTTTGCTTGTTACGTTCAGACCCGACGGGATTGCAAACTTCAAAAGCACCATGGTCGTTATGACATTCTTCCTCAACTTCCTCAAGCAGATGCTGAGGATCATCAGCCATAGTCCGTTGTAATACAGTGTGTTTATGCTTTTGGTAAATATGACATCTAAAGGACTCATACTTTGAAAAGGTCCTCTGACAGTCATTAAGACCACAAGTTATTGAAAAATTTGCCTCTTGTGCATGAATGAGACCAATGTGCTGGATTAATTTGACAATCATTCTCCGAGAACATTTAGGACAACAGAATAGGCGAGGCATTTTTGGCAGATATTACTGTAAGAGGTTGATTACCCTGGTAACTGGAGTAGGTAGAGGCTTGTCACCATCCACAGTAAGTTTCAAAACATATTGCTGAAGAAAAATCAGAGTGTTCTTCAAATGAGATGGATATGTTGAACTGAAGACAAAATAAGCACAAAATGAAGCAAGAGCCCTTTCATCCACACCGCTAGCCCAGCAGATCTCTATCCCATCGACTTTGATGACTGCAGTGACTCCTCTTGTAAACACAGTTTTGCAGTCAGTGATGGTACTTGCAGTGGTAACAGCAGACTTTCTATGCCAGCGACCCGCCTTCGAGCCTCAGCTTCATTAACTGTTTTTTTAAGTGTTGGGGTTTTTTCACTGTAGAAGTTCACTACAACTGTAGAAGTTGTAGAATAAATTCCCCATGAACAACACTGACTGGAGCACATGACCATTAGAAAGATTCAGGTGATGGACTATTAGCAAGTTATTGTCATTCATTCATATAAATTCAACAATTATGTTTTTCACTATTTAGCTGTCTTTTTACTTTAAGGATCTAATAAATTGCATATATGAAATGATTTTATTTACAAGTATCATGTTTGTGATTTTAGGTTATTCTTCATTTAGTACAGCTTCTGACCATTAAATCAAAACAGACTTGTGATTTGATGACATAATGCTTATTTATTTAGAAACAGAAGTACCTAAATACAAACATGCTAAATACTTTATATTTTTATATATAAATAACCAGGTGAAAAAGAAGACAACCTTCCAATTGTGAAACTGGTTATTAAAGCCCTTAATTAAGTGTATTGTCCATGCAGTGTGCACAGATGTCCTTCTCATCTAGGGATAAAATATTCCGCTGGCCCTTTAAGAAGCAGGAACGTGAGTTCCCGTTCTGCCCAGGAGTATCGCGAGAGTTCACCTGCGAGCAGCGCGATTTACAACGCGATGCAGGTGCTTCTTATGAAGTGTGAGAACCGGGAAGTTCTTGTGCATGAAGCAAGACTTTAAGTTTAAAATCACAGTGGAGCCACTGAGCAGTGAGACTAAGCATACTCGTCAGGCTTACATCTGAAGACCAAACATCTGTGGTGAAGTTCATCGCGGAGTGGTTATGAAGAAGCTCGTGAATATGATCTGCCATACGGTTGTATAACTCCGGTAAGCAGACGAATGTGAAATAACGCCGCCTCGGTAAAGTGTAGCGAGGCTCAAGGAGTTTTACCAGTCGCTGAAATCCCATGTCCTACATGGGACTACAGAGCATGGTTGATCATCAAGCGCCATAAACTCCAATACTTTCTGTGTAATTCCTAGAGTTTTTGTGCTGTCAGATTATCGGATGTTTTTAAATTATCGATAGATGAAAAATAACCTTTCGGTATCGGCCGATACATCGGTGCATCTCTAGTTAAAACCAAGAATATAATGGGTAATTGCATATTTCATTTTAATTGACTCCTTTTTTTTTTACTGAAGCAGCCTTATATGGTCTTGCATGTGTACAAATATTATATTTGTATGTGTATGTTGTATTTCCTACTGTTGATAAGGAAAGGGAAAAGGAGACAGACTCATATTCTTGGTTGTACAAAACCACACTGTAACTTCAATTCAGTTCCAGTTTATTTGTATAGCGCTTTTTACAATGGACGTTGTCTCAAAGCAGCTTTACAGAAACATATAAACACGGGATACAGATTTTAAATGTGCGAATTTATCCCAGTTGAGCAAGCCGGTGGTGAAAAACTCCAAGATGTTAAGAGGAAGAAACCTTGAGAGACCCCTGGTATAACTAGAAAATGTTGAAAAATTGAAAGTCCCAGGTATCCCAAGGGTTCCTGTATAAGGCTGTCCTTAAACTTTTCCTGTATAAGGCTGTCCTTAAACTTTTCCGAAGTGCAAGTTTCTTCTAAGTCCCAGGTATCCCAGGGGCCTAATACCTAATAACCGAATGCTTATTTATTCAGAAACAGAAGTAAGTACATACAAAATGCTGCTTTCAATTTTAACTCGGACAGCGTGCTTTCAGTTGATGGACGACCCCATTTATTTTTTTGATGAGCTCCAGAGAGGTGTGTGTGTGTGTGTATGTATATATATATATGTATGTATATATATATATATATATATATATATATATATAAAGACAACTATATTATATATTTTTGAATTTCATATATAAAATAGTTTTATTCACAAGTGTCATCTGTGATTTTTATTCGCTATGTAGAACATTTAGATCAAGCAATGTACAGAAATAGGTGTATGAATTTTCTCTCAAAAGTCATGTTGACCAGTTTTGTCTTGTTTTACCTCTCTTGCAACTTCAATCATTGGGCACCAGACTGGAGGCAAACAAGACCTTGTCTGTAAACACTACAGCAAAATTAAAGGTTAGTCACTCCTTTAAAGGACAGGAAATTTACAGGATAGGCACTTGACTTTTCCCACAAAAGTTATATTGTCCTGAAATTTTTGAAGTGTTCAAAAGTATATGGACGGTGTTAAGGGTCTGGGTGTTGTGAGTGGCAGAGCAGCTACATCGTTGCGATCCACTGAAAGTCAATCTTTTGTTTGGGAGGCCTGGCTACATGGGTAGCCCTCCTGGACCAAGTCCCTCTGGATGTTCCAGGGGGACACGTCAGAAAATAAGATTATTATTATTATTATTATTTTTTTTTCCTTCTATCATCCAAGGTGCGCCAGGGGCAGAGCGTTTAGACATGAACCCCCGGTATTCAATTGAATTCCATTTTATTTGTATAGCACTTTTTACAATAGACGTTGTCTCAAATCAGCTTTACAGAAACATATAAACATGGTATACAGATTTTAAATGTGCGACAGTCAACACTGGAACCAGCAACAAACAGGTCATTACAAAATTATGGATAGACGGAATGTTAGAAAAAGAGCAGTAAAAAAGGTCAATGTAATGCTCACTTCATTTGGATGTCATTTAAGAAAAAATGATCTTGGTGCTGCAGTGCGAGATGACGAGATAACTTCATCTAATATCCAAAATGTTGCTGGTGGCACATATCATTATTTTGGTATTCTTAAAGCTTTGTCCAAAACCATGGAAAGAATCTGGTCTTATGTTCTAGAGAAGTATGAATTCAAACTTCAACTGAACATGGATGGCTTACCACTGTTTAAAAGTTTGTCTTTGTAGTTTTGGCCCATTATAGGGTTACTGCAGGTTTATACTAAGAAAAGTGTTGTCATTGCTCTGTTCTGTGGTAAATCAAAGCCAACATCACGAACTGACTATTTGAAAGATCTAGTCAGTGAACTGCAAGGGTTAAGCAAGGGATTTGCCATAAATGGGAAGCAATTTTTCCTAAAAGTCGCATCTATCCTGTGTGATGCTCCAGCTAGAGCTTTTATAAAGGGAATTAAATCACATACTGGTTATTCAGGATGTGACAAGTGCATCCAATCTGGTGTGTACATCAACCATAGAATGACCTTTCCTGAGATCAGCAGCCCACGTAGGACTGATGAGTCTTTTATCAACATGTCTGATGAAGACCATCATACTGAAACATCTCTTTTAAAAGCTGCAGGAATTGGCATGGTATCATGCTTTCCACATGATTACATACACCTTGGTGTTATGTGAAAACTGCTGGACTTATGGCTTGCTTCAGGGTCTTTATGTTGCCATTTGTTTGCTCGCCAAAGTGTTATAATCTCAGACACACTTGTTAGCTTGAGACGTTATATTCCTGAGGACTTTGCTAGGAAACCCAGGCAATTCTCGGAAAGACTGAGGTGGAAAGCAACAGAATTGCGATAGTTTCTGTTATACACAAGTCCAGTGGCTCTTCTTGATGTGCTGTCAGAACCAATGTACAGCAATTTTATGTTATCTGTTGCTATCTTTATACTCTCCAATCCACTCTTTGTATAGTTCTTAATGACTTTGCTCACAGTTTGCTAGTGTCATTTGTAAAGCATTTTAGTGAGTTGTATGGTCCTGAATTTGTTAGCTACAATGTACATGGGCAAACCCATCTTTCTGAGGATGTCAAAAAACATGGAAGCCTTGACTTCTTGTCTGGGTTTCTGTTCGAAAACTTCCTGGGACGAATAAAGAAAATGATAAGAACTCCACACCATCTCCTATTACAGGTTATACGGCGACTCTCAGAAATGGACTGTTTCATGGTAACTGCTGAACATTTGGATATGAAAATTGTCTTGAAAAAACAACATGAAAATGGCCCAATTCCACCAGATTTTAATAAAGTTGACCAGTTCCAGGAGGTTGTTCTAGGTAGCACTAGAGTTAATCTCTCATGTATGGGAGATAACTGTCAGAATTGGAGGCTGCATTGGTGTAGTAATGAATATTCTTCAATGTCAGGAGAAAGTAAAGTGCTTAAAAGACTTATCTAAATTAAAAGCTTACAGCACCTAGTTGTCCCATTCAGTCTCCCAACCAAGTACTAACCAGGCCCAACAAGATCAGGCTTTTTAAAAAAATTTTTATTAAAAGTATTCAAAAATTCCATTAAAAACATATTACAGCATAAATACTTTTTCACATTAAAATACATCAGAATGTACATTATTTTTTAACAATAAATCCTAACTTCATAAACATTTATTATTTACATCCATTGTAATATCAGTTTAAAACACAGTCAGTCCTTAAAAAATAAATAACACTTATATTCCTAATATGATAAAATTACCCTTGTTGTCCTGGCACTTTCCATTGTAAATCATTAAACACCTTACATACGTCTGGCGTAAAAACATTATAAAATTCATCCATTTTATCTTCTTGTTTAAAATAGAAAAACAAACATTCTATATATTTTTCCACTTTTCTTTTAAAAACACGCTCTACATCCATTACAGTTTTTCTCTTTTTGCCACAACTCTTCTCTCCAATATTGCACTTTTTAACATCACAAGCAGATTGATCAGTTTGTTTTTACACTTTTTATACACTCCTAACATGACGACTTTATTCCATTCCGTGTCTCTCTTTTTTTTCCCTTTCAGATGTTCAATTATTTTCTTACATTTCACATTAAAATCTTTCAACTCTTTGCAGTGTAAAAGCAAATGTAAAAACCCTTCATCATCATTACATACTTTACATATTGCATTTTGCTCCATTACCATTTTGTTCAGTAGGAAGTCTGTAAATGACTTTATGTCTGATAAAATACTCTAGGTTCTCTAATTTCGTTTCTACGATCGTCCCTTTCATGTTATTCCATATGCTTTCTTCTTTAAGGGCATTGAATTTCTGTTGCCAGTACTCATTTACAATTGGTTTTTTAAAAACTCCATCTCTAAAAAGGCTATAAAACATTTTCACTGTACATTCTTTAAAAGCAGCCAGTTTTTCTCCCACCTTCACATAGACCTCTCTTCCTGTTCCCCCCTCTTCCATGCTTTCAATTCTCTTTATCCACTCTTTGGGTATTGCTTTTTTGATGACATTGTACTTATTTATTATTTCTTGTCTGTTAAAATCCTCTTTCGCCTCCTCCATTGCATCTACTATACACTGTACAGGTAAAAACCCTTCTTTAAATTCATATAAAACATCCCTAACCCTTGTGATTCCCACCATTTCTTAAAAAAAATCTCTTTTCCTTGATTTAAAATGCTGTTGTTTAAGAATAAAGGCTGATTTAAAATGTTCTCTCTGCCTCGGGGATTAAAATGTACATTGGTTAAGAATTTCCCCCAGGCGCTCATCATTTCCTTATAAAAATCTGGTAACCCTTCCATCATCCAGTTCTTTGTTTTCATCCATAAAATATTATCTCCCCAATTAAAATTCCCACATTTGTTTATAAAATATTCCATTGTTTTTTTCCATGCTGCTTTATTTTCATCATCCATATACTTTTTTTATTATTTTCACTCTTAAACTGTTTTTCCTTTGCTCAGCATCCATTAAACCCAAACCCCCCCTTTCCACCGCACCTATTAAAGTATTGTACGCGATTCTTGGTGGCTTTCTGTCCCATAAAAATCTAAGAAACATTTCTTCAGCCTTCGTTCTGCCCACAACGGCATAGATGACACACATAAGGTATACCATAACTTAGACACCATCAACACATTTAAGATTAAAACCTTCCCTTTTAAATTAAGAGTCCTCAGTTTCCAAAGATTCAGTCTTCTTTCAATACCTCCTAATATGTCTTCCCACATGGTTTCCCTTGCTTTCTTTTCATCCTTCCCATTTAAAACACCTAAGATCTTTATTTCTTTTGTTTCTTTGAAAGTAAAATGATTTGTTAAATCTGTAACCCCTCCAAATCTCATACACTGTTTTTTCTTCATTTACCTTACCTCCTGAGCCCTTACAAAACATCTGTACAATTTCCATGACTTTAACACTCTCCATTTCTTTTACTATCACTGTGGTATCATCCACATATTGAAATATTTTGTCCTTTTCTTTACTTCCTTCAACACCTATTCCTTTTATTTTTTCTTCTTGCTTTATGGCTAGTCCTAGTGGTTCTGATACGAGTGAATATAAAAGAGCTGATAGTGGACATCCTTGTCTTATGGATCTTTTTATTTTAAAACACTGTTAAAAACCCATTACATTTTATTCTCGTTATTGCCCCTCTATATAAAATTTTAATCCATTTAATAAAATTCTCTCTGAAACCAAAACTCTTTAAAATTCCAAATAAATAATCATGTTCTACCCTGTCAAAAGCTTTTTCAAAATCTAAACTAATTACATAGGCTTCTTTGTTTTTGGTTTTCATGTATCTGATCATATCTTGTATGCTTAATGTTGTCTGCTATGTCTTTTCTTTTACCCCGTACACTTGATTTGTTTTAATTATGCTTTCATTACTTCTTTTAATCTGTTGGCTAAAATTTTTGCTAAAATCTTTAAATCAGTGTTGAGCATTGTAATCGGTCTGTAGTTATTTAGGTCTACCCTTTCTCCTTTTCTTTTATATATCAACTTGATCAACCCCGTTCCCATTCTTTGGCTCATCTCTCCTTTCTTAAAAACCTCATCATATACTTCTTTCAGGGTGCTAGTTATAAAATCCTTAAACGATATAAAACTCACTCCCCAAACCATCTATCCCTGGACTTTTCTTTCTATTTAATTCGGTTATAGCTTTTTCAATCTCTTCCTCTCTTATGTCTTGATCACATCCTTTTTTATCTTCCTCTCCTACTTTTGTTTTTATTTGCTTCAATAGTGATGCTTTTCCTTCTTCTTTTACTCCCTCTGAATTAAATAGCTTTTCATAATATGCTTTTATTCCTTTCAAAATTTCCTCATTTTTTCCTACTACCTCTCCATTTTCTCCTTTTATTTTTTCAGCTTTCCCTTTTCTCCTTTCCAGATCGAAAAAGAACTTTTCTCCATCCACCATGTACTTTGCTTTGCTTCGCAAGCTCACACTTTATTTCTTTTCTTCCATTTCTTTTCTTCCTCCACTATATGCTTTGCTTCACAACCTCACACTAATATTTCTTCAGTTTCTTTCAGTTCTTCCTCTATTACTTTTAATTTTTGTATATCTTTTTCTTTCTCATTAATTTTTTTTTACCATCGTTCCCTTGTTTTCTTTCCTTATTCTTTTTGCCTTTTTTTTGTCTGCAATATTTTATGGTAAATTTTCACTGCATACTTCACAATTTCCCACCATATTCTTTTATCTTCCACATACATCCCATTTTCATTTTCAATGATATCTTTTATCTTTTCAACATATTCTTCATTCTTTAAAAGCGCTGTGTTTAAGACCCATACCCCTGGCCCTCTTTTCACTGTACTCCAGTCTATTTGCATAAAAAGTGGCTTATGATCACTTAGGCTTGTTTCTTCATACCTCATCCCTTCTATGAAACCTTCTATGTTCCTTGTACATAAAACAAAGTCAATTCTTGTTTTGCACATAGAATTCCAGACTATTTGCCACTTTGAGTATTCTTTTTTTCTTTTCATTCCTTTCTCTCCATATGTCAATCATGTTATTTTCATCCATCAGTGATTTTAGCTCTTTTCTTCCTGTGTCAGTTTTAAAAACCATTCCCTCAGCCATATCCAATTTACTAAACACTGTATTAAAATCCCACATTATAATAACTTGATTGTGCTTCTTTAAAAACTCCCTTAAAAACTTAAAATACTCTCTTTTCCTGCTCCCAAGCTGGTGCTTGTACATTGACCACTATTACTTTCTTCTCTTCATATTCTATCTCTACTTCCATACATTTCCCAAATGTGTCCTTGTACACTATTTTACATTTTGTATCTGTCTTTTCTTTTATTAGAATTGCTACTCCTCTTCCAGACTTATCACCATTGTTATAAAATATTTCCCCATTCCATCTTTTCCTTATTTCACTTGTATACCCGTCTCTCCAGTTAGTTTCTGGTAAAACATCTTCCTTTTTACACATTTCTTTTACTTTTTCAAATTTTCTTACATTTAAAAGTCCTCTTGCATTAAATGTAACAATTCTTAAAATCCTAAAACCGAGGAGAACGTACATCAAACTCATCTTTTCAGTCCATCCGCTCCAATCCTTTAGACCCTCATACCTGTTTTCATGTTTAAGCGCATCCTTTTTAATCGCTCTTTTTCTGGCAGCTTCCAAGCTTGGCATAACCTTTATCGATCACCTTCTTTTCATAGTTTTCACTGTTTTATCCTCCATCTCTTCCCCCTCTTCACTTTCATTTTCAGCACGTTGTTCATTACTCCTTTGTTCTTTTTGTTCTGCTCTGTCCAATGCACTTTTCAGTCATGTCTATTTGTGTCCAGATTTCTCCCTCTTGTTCTATTTGCACGTTCTGTTTGTTGCATTCATCCGTCTGTTCTCCATTTTCTGTGTTTTCTGATATGTCACTGACCTGTGTTCCTCTGGTTTCTTCTTCTTGCTCCTTCTCGCTGTCTCCTCCATGCCTCTGCCCGTTCATCTGCTCCTCTTCTCCCTCCTCGCTCTCCATCCAGCATTCACACTTTAAAAACTTTCTGCAATCCAGGCACTTCACTGTGTTGCAGTCTCTTGCAAAATGCCCCCTCTCATCACATTCATAGCACTTAAAATTAGGGCAATCCTTCACCATATGATCCGGGCTCATGCACAGACGACAAGTTTTCACCTGGTGACTGCATCACCCGGAAGTACTGCGGTCCTTCTGCCGTTTCCATCTTAGTGCTATACGGGAGGGACGTCACCTCTCTCGGGAACCTTGTTTTTACAAATCTTGTCCCATCCTCAGTGTTTTTGCCCGGATACATTCTCCTTTTAATTTTAGAGATGGGGATTCCCTCCAGCTTTTTAAAAATGTCCTCATCATCCAAGTAAACAGGCAGATGCATGGAGACCACATAATCCCTGTTCTGTAGTCTTTTCACTTCACACACTTCACCTTTGATTCAGTCCGTCCATTAACTCTTCTGTATCTTCACTTTCGAGTGTCGCCTCATATTCTTTTGATTGTCTTGGTCTTACCACTAGGATTTTCCCCTCTCCAATTCTTTCCGTCACCGCTTTGATGTCCTCTGCTCATGCATCTTTGACATTTCCCAAATCCACAGTGACTGTAGCTTCTTTAGTGTACACTCCCATGCTGACTTCTTTCTCTGTTCTGTTTCCATCTCACTCGTTTATCCGGTCCTTTTTCATGTCCATGTCATGTTTCTCCTGCCCTTGCCTCATCTGTTGACTTTAAATCATCAATTTTTAACAAACACACGAACTACGTTTAACCACCTCCCAAACAGCCCGTACTGCGGGGATGATTAAAAAAATAATAATATAAACACAGATGAAAATAAACACCAAGCTTTTGGTGAGCCTCTCACCTACTGCAGCCAACACGCTTCTTCTGTGGTGCTACACTCTAGCGCTGTCGGAGTGGTATGGCAGTAAGCAAAAGCTACCATCAAATGGTGCCTATTTAAGTAGTGTAAGTAAACCTTGAATAGGACTGACTGACTGATTGGGTCCCTTTCAAACCTGTATCCAATCTTTATCCCAAAAGAGGATGTTGTGCAGAGATAATTAAAGCACTTATCCAAATAAAAATCAGATCAAAGTGTGGCTTCTGCTTGGTTAGAATGAAAACCTGCAACCACACCGGCCCATTCTGGATAAGACTGGACAACCCTGATGTAAAGCAAATAACCACTAGGGTAAGTGACCGATTTAGAACTCAACAAAGTGACGTTCACTTGACGTCACTCCATGTACAGGGAAGGAACTGGTAGATGAGAAGACTTCCCACTGTTGACGAATGGCAATTTCAAGTTGAGGGTGTGTCTTCTTTGTATTTTCCTGCTTGGAGGTGGGGAATTACAAGTTGCAACCTCGAGTCAAGCGCATCATTACTCTTGTCTTCTTGATGAAGGAAAGAGCCAGGCTTCCACATTCAGTGGAATAGCAGAGACTCTTATTTTGCAAGCAGCTGTTATCTGCCTTGCTACAAAAGGCTCAGAGGAAGGGAAACCGTTCCCAGCCTTTTCCGGGCGTAGACCTCTTGCTGATAGGTGAACTTGGTGACCAGTACTTTACGGAAAATTTTCCAATCACGTTCAGAGTCTTATTGAGCAACGAAAGAGCCAGGCTTCCACTTTCTGTAGAAAACCAGAGACTCCCTTTCATTTTGTAAGCAAATGTTATCTGCTTTGCTACAAAAGAAGGAAATCTGCTCTGTTCAAGGTCTCGCTTTCTGGCTGTTCCTAGAGGACCTGATCCTACGGAGATGACAACCGGTCAGTTATTAAAGCAAAGTTCAAAACTTCCAGCTTGTTTCTGCCCGGTCTCGAGCCAGGGAACTTTCACGCAGGCGCCGAAAACAGTTCCGCTTAACTTTACCAGTTCATTCTCAATGGTAGTCCTTATTACTACGGATGCAATATATTTTTGGCCACATGTTGATTCCATGGCACTGTTTCAAGGCTTTTTTTTTGTAAGATCTACATTTTGAATTGCCTCCACTGCCCATCAGCCAGTTAATACTTTAGGGTTAGGTTTTTTAAAGGTCTCCATTATTTTCCAGCACTGCCTTAACCCTCTTGGCCCTGGAGTTCACCAGAGCTTCACAGGTTGCCACTGGAGTCCTCTTCCACTCCTCCATGATGATGTCACGGAGCTGGTGGATGTTAGAGACCTTGTGCTCCTCCACCTTCCATTTGAGGATGCCCCACAGATGCTCAATAGGGTTTAAGTCTGGAGACAGGCTTGGCTAGTCCATCACCTTCACCCTCAGCTTCTTTAGCAAGGCAGTGGTCGTCTTGGAGGTGTGTTTGGGGTCGTTATCATGCTGGAATACTGAATACTGATCATGCTCTGCTTCAGTATGTCACAGTACATGTTGGCATTTATGGTTCCCTCAATGAATAGACGTATGAGTGCTGCCAGCATTGCTGAAGAGGTTGAAGGGTGTAGCAAAGTGTCATTTCTTCAGTGTTGTCACATGAAAAGATATAATCAAATATTTACAAAAATGTGAGGGGTGTACTCACTTTTGTGAGATACTGTATACTGAGCTTTATCTAAAATGACAATCCCTGACCCCTTATCTGCAGGTTTTAGAATAATGTCCGTGTTTGCTTTAAGAGAAAGGATTGCCCTTTTCTGCATGGGTGATAATTTATGTTTTAAAACGTCTATTTGAACTTATCGCTCTGTGATTTTGGTTAGTTAACCACCTGATAAAATTAGGGGTTGCCATTTAGATGTTCCTATGAATGGGGTTTGTAGTGGTTTGTGTAGTGGCTTGATTCTCGAAATCAAAATCATTTAAGATCTTTAACTTTCTATTATGCGCATGGACGTCCCTCCTAAGATCCCCAAGGTCCAACCAACCTCGTGTTTGGATGAAGGTAAGTCCCATCTCCAGCAACAGCCTCTCTCCCTGTGATAGTTTTAGACCGGTTAAAAATGTTGGAGTGTAAATGATCGTTGCACGTCTCCGTCCTTAATAGTTTAACTGGTCGCACCAGCAGTCGAACATGCATTGTGCTGTCTCTGCAGTCCAGTGAATACAATCTTTCTCAACCCTAAATAACAATCTATTCAGTTCCAATAATGGACTCCCATGGGACATAATAAATTTATTTACCGCCTCCAGATTCTGCTGCTCCTGTGGGGGTAAAGATTCTGAAAACTGAATGATGGGTGTGTAAATCGTAGCATTTGGAAATTTTGATTGAGCTGTTCTCCACAGGCACTGTAGTTGCTTTATGGTTGTTTTGTAGGGAGGTTGTCCCCTGTTGTTATTTAGTTATTCAGGAAGTAAAGTAACCTGCGCGTGCATTTTAGCTGAGGACGGCATCATTACGACGTAGTCTCCACAACACGTGTACCATGAGCGGCAGGGGAATTTGTGGGACACAGAAGAGGTCCACTGCTGCGCATAATATCTGTTGCACCTGCGTTCGAGTGAGTCTGAAACCAGACCAACGGGGGGGAACAATCGCACTCGGATTTGGACCGCAGCAAACATGACCCGTGTGACAACTATCGTACTCAAAGGCTACCTTATGCTTTATATTCTGATTAGTTCCCAAGTGTGGTTCATACCACCAGGGTCACTCCCTGTATTAACAAAGATTAACTGTCAGGAATTTCTTGCCATTGGATTTTGTGTTTATATACTTCGTTATTTTGCTATTTACTGAATGCACTTCATTCATTTAGTCGGGTTTCCAAAAATTCTGACAATCCTGACTCGGCAACCTACAGAGTAATGTCCGAAATCCACAGGCGTGAAAGTTTCCTCACTCAAACTCGGGATTCTGACACTCTGACATAAGCGTTTGCACATTTGCATTTTAATTAATGATGCAGTAAACACGTGCATCAAAACCAATCTTATAAATTAGATGGTAGCAGTAGTAATATAATAGTAATAGTAATAATAGTCCGAGTTGTTATTTCAGTTTAACACACACGCGCGCACACACACGCACGCACACACACACGGAAGCTCAATCAGGTGATACAGAGTCCAGCATTTCACAATTCTCTCACCTGTTCATCGTCGTCATCGAGGAATCGGATGGTGCTCATTCTCTTCGTGGCTCTGTTGTCCCACGTGTCATCAGCCACATCGTTCACGAGACTCTCCAGAGTGCCATAGCGTGCCAGGTTATCAGAACCTACATATACACACACAGACACATTCCACTATCACGTCTCACCTCACCATTCCCAAAATATTTTCCCAAAGCTGAAGGTTAAGCCAAAATAAAGTAACCTCAACTGAAGAGTTCACCTGCGATACCCAGCAAGTAAAAAACGTCAGATTAGGGCTCAGATTATACTCGACTTGTATAAACCCGGACTTATTTAGAGGCTTTGTGCATGAGTGTCTGTGCTCCTGCTCGGTCTCCGTCTCTCCCTCCCTCCTCCCCTCAGTGACCTAGCTTCCATGGGTTTTCCACCCTCATCGGTCCGTGTCACCACAAATGATCATAATCCCTCGGCCTAAACAAGAAAACACAGCTGCTACTCAGAAGAGGTTAAGAATGACAAACTTTCTATTCGTCTTTATCGACACTACGTTTACATTCGTAGGCAAAAACATATATAGATATACAAAATTAATTCTGGTGCACTCTCAGTGCACAGCAGTGGATGTGATGCCACTTGCCACTGTGGTTAGTGCTTAATAGCGACGAGTGTGGTTAGGCAGAGATAAGCTTCTTTAAGCCATGCAATCCAGCGGGTGTACATAAAACAGCTCAGGTGCAGAGAGAGAAAGTGCCAGATTTTAGGCTCTGTCTGCTTATCAAACATTCCAAAAAAATGTATTCTTCTTCTATAAGAATATGTGCTAGACAGGCACAGAGCAAATTAAAATCCTACAAGCCATGCCGTTTAGGGCTCACGTTGAGCAGAGACCTTCTCAAACACAGGAATTCATACATACGGAGTGCTAATGTTTGCATACGCATAGGACAAAATAGCGAAAACAAAGAAATATAGATGATATGGGGGGAAACATTTCGTGAGTTGTTTTTCTTCATTATCAAAAAAAAAAAGAAATGATCAAATGAACTATTTTAAGAATGAATAAGAAGAACTCAGGGTTGCCTCCACCGCCACCAAGTCTAGTCCATTCCTTTAGTCTCATTACTAATCTGTATGTCTCAAACTCAAATACCCTTAAAATACATGCCTCAAAAAGCAAGAAAGCTATTGAAGAAAAACTATTTCTGACATTTGACCTTGTTTGGATCAACTCTAAAATCTAATATCAGTTCATCTTCTGTGTACAGTCACGATTCTATAAAATCCTACAAAACATACTACCTCCACCACCTAGTGGCTTTTAATTCCCTCAGTTGTAATATATTGGCTGCCTTGCAGTTCTCCCTGTAGTTCTGGCCTTGTTTCCCACTGAAGTTAAGCAAGGTTGAGCCTGGCCAGTACCTGGATGGGAGAGCTACTGGGCAAAACTAAGGCTGCTGCTATAAGTGGTATTAGTGAGGCCAGCAGGGGGCGCTCACCCTGTGGTCTGTGTGGGGCCTAATGCCCCGGTATAGTGAGGAGGGACACTATACTGTAAAAACAACACAGTCTTTTGGATGAGACATTAAACCGAGGTCCTGACTCTCTGTGGTCATTAAATATCCCTGGACACTTCTCGTAAAGGAGTAGGGGTATAACCCTGGTGTCCTGGTGAAATTCCCCCACTGGCCCTTCTCCATCATGGCCCCCTAATAATCCCTGAAAACCCCTGTGACCTGAAAATGACTCCAGTTTAAACAATGTATTCTTGAGTCATATTGAATTCATGCAACTGCACCTGCCAAACATGTTCGTATGCAAGTGTGGGAAGTAGATTTATTTATTTATTTTTTACATACAAGTCAGCGTGACTATGAATGCCAACTCTGATCACAATGAAAAGTTGCAGGGAAATAATAATGGCTTTTGCTGGGTCATTCATATCTGCATTAGCATTATGTGCAACATGCTTATGTTACTTAAAATATGCCAAACCCAATTTACATGCCACTTACTGCTGTGTTGTACCCATTAGTATGTTTAGACAGAACAAATGTTATAGGTGTGTTTATATATTTTCTATATTTGTATACAGGGTCCTGATCTGCCTTTTCAAATATCAGTGCCCCCTGTATATTTGGGGAACAAATGGTACCTAATTTGGAGTTGAATTATTCTGGGATTTACCCCTAACAACTCAGGCTTACAACTGCCTAACCTGTTTCCAGACAAATCAAAAACATGCAGCTCTGTAGCCTGTGAAATTTCAGGGATGCGCGTCAGACGGTTGTCCCTCACACACAGCACATTCAGACTGCTGCAGCCTCCTATCTGTGAAAATGGAAAAAAATAGATGCACATAAACATGTCAGAAGTAATAGCTCTAGAGAGGAAAGCATTATTATAGGAGCTTGGGAGTTGAGTGGAATAATATGGGGGAAATCAGTCACGACCAGGAATTAATCTCTTACGGCTCTAAATGTTCAGGTTCTTGAGAATCCCGGGCTATTATTAATACAGTCCTGAAAGAAAAACTGGAGAAAGCACAGGTGGCAGACATTTGTTTGTCTTGATATGCGATCTATTTTACAATTGAACAAAAGGATGGATAAAAGAATGCACGTGTGAAAAACAGCACCCCTGTAACACATGCAAGTCTCGGTGTGGGATCTATACGCTGCTAATGGGGCTGACAGCGGGGCCTAATTTTAGAAGCAATTAGTGGTGCTCTATAGCATGGCATTAATGGACAGCCAGACAGCGACAAATCTACCTTCCAGTGACTGAGCCTGATATTATATTATATACACAGAGAATATAAACAGTAGGTACACCTGTAACCCGATCTCAACATAATAACACAGCAGGAATACATAGAGATACGTGTTCAACACTCATTTCCGTTACCTGTAAGGTGGGGAAACTTCTGTCTAAGACTGGGCAGAACAAGCAAACAACAAATCTCATCAAATAAAATGTATTATAAAAGTAGGTCAGGAGTGTTAAGAGGATTTAAATGCATTGCATCTTACACCACCACACCTTGTACTTGAAAAAGTATCATCTTGGGGCTGCGTAGCTGCAGACCGGTCAGAGTGCCCATGCTGACCCCTGTCCACTGCCGAAAGCACCCATAATGGGCTCATGAGCATTAGAACCGGACCATGGAGCAATAGAAGAAGGTGACCTGGGTTCATGAATCACATTTTCTTTTACATCATGTGGATGGCCAAGTGCGTGTGTGTCGTTTATCTGGGGAAGAGATGGCACCAGGATACACTATGGAAAGAAGGCAAGCCGGCGGAGGCAGTGTGATGCTCTGGGCAATGTTCTGCTGGGAAACCTTGGGTCTTGGCATTCATATGGACGTTAATTTAACATGCACGACCAACCTAAACATTGTTGAAGACCAAGTACACACCTTTATGGCAACAATATTCCCTAATGGCAGTGGATTCTTTCAGCAGGATAATGAGCCCTGCTACATTGCAAAAATGGTTCAGGAACGGTTTGAGGAACATGACAAAGAGTTTAAGGTGTTGACTTGGCTCCAAATTCCCCAGACCTCAATCCGATCAAGAATCTGTGGGATGTGCTGGACAAACAAGTCCAATCCATGGCAGCCCCATCTCGCAACTTACAGGACTTAAAGGATCTGGTTGAGAGTTCCCAAAAGCAGAAATTAGTGAATATATTAATCAACTAGTTGACTAGTCTATGAAACCCTGTCCGATATACTCAAATTTTGCAAGTTAATATAATAAAAAAAACCCAACAACACAGGCAGACAGCTGTTATTTTAAGCTAAAATGTTTAAAACTAAAAGGTACCTGGTACTGTTTTTGATAACAGAGACAATGTTGACTACAAACTTTGTCAGTCAATGTTAAAACAGTTGAATCTCAAATGTCATATGTCGAGTAGAGTTTATGCTTTACAACTCCATTATGTTTGGGAAGTGGAAGCTCAGTGATTAAGACATTGGGCTTCTGATCGGAAGATCGTGAGTTCAAATCCCAGTGCCGCCAAGCTGCTACTGCTCAAGGGCCCACCAAGGCACTTAACCTTCAACTGCTCAGACATATAAATGAGATACATGTAAGTCGCTCTGAATAAGCACGTTTGCCAAATGCCATGAAAGTCAAATGTAAATGTAGCCTATGTCCTTTGTACAGGAAACCATCTGGCCCTCATAGCGCCAACTAAAAGACGTCAGATTTGATGTGTTTACGAAATGTAAAAACGAAAATCTAAATATCAGCAACAAGAAAATATCCCTGAGGGTGAATAAATCAAAATGAATCTGAAACGTGTGTGATGAATTTGTGACGTTTCCGTTTATATCCATAAGAAAAGCTGCATTTGAACAGTCACGCTGACAGATAATCTCACTATAGTGATGAGAAAAGAAATATAGTGCTTTATTCCCAGAATGGCGATTATCTGTAGGTACTCCTTCTGCCATCTTATTGGACATGTGACTAATGTGACTAGTCATGCATACTGATCTACTTTCTTAATCTTATGCCTCTGGCATTTGGGCTTGTGGTCAGTAACACAGCTTGGCCTTTCAGAAAGCCTTAATCTTCTGCTACAAACATTAAAAAATGTTTTTAAATGATCCCACCCACTGAAAATCAAACTGTGATGATCTGTTTTCACTGGCTGGTAGTTAATTCTTTGTTTAGTGTTTTGAGATGCCATGTAATCAACCATGTAATGAGATGATTACTGCAGTACCTGCAAAGAGCAAACAGCAAACACATCCGGTTGAGAATACACTGTAAATGGCTGTTAAGCCCACCCGCGGGCCAGAATGGTGAACGTAAACTTGTGGAGCGTAAACAAAAACTTTTAAAGCGTAAATGAAAACTCTGGCAGCGCATTCATGAACCGTGATTAGCCAAAAGGAAGCTTAGAAAACCATGAATTACTTGAAGACCATGTTATGTTTTGGCCTTTTTCTCTCTCATTGTATATTTTTGTTTATTTCTTGAGAAGTTATGCTCAATAATTTTGGCACAAATTTAATTCTATACTGACAGGGCCATTTGAAGATATTGATCTGAAGCCATTCCTTTGTTGACTTGGATGTGCACTTTGGGTCGTTATTGTACATGAACGCAAACATTCTTCTTCTCATCTTCAGTTGCCTAACAGTGTCCCAAAGTAGACTGGTGTTAGGATCTACCCATGATTCCCTCTATCTAGACTAGAGTCCTAGTTCCTGCTGAAGAGAAACAGCCCCATAGTACGATGCTGCCACCACCATGCATTTTCATTTTCTTTTTCCATAAAATGATGAGATTTGTGTTTCCACTTAAGGCTAGAAAAAGATCTGACACGTTATCTTGACACTATTTTAACAGGAGTGTGTAGACTTTTTATAGCCACGGTAGGTTGGTATAGGTGTGTGGCACGCACCACACATGCTGTTCCTGGCTTGAAATGCTACGGATTATAATATTCATAATCGAAACAGTACATGATCTATAGTTCAGCCTGTACTGTGCTGAAGCAAAAAAAAAAACCGTTCTTAAGTTTAAAAAAATAATAATAAAATTAAATGTTCTAACTGCCACTGAGCACAAGCGAACATATCAATGAAACTTAAGAACCTTATTTGATCACGTGCAAAGTCATGTCATTCCTGAGGTAAAACAGGAATAACGCTTTGAAGTGCTTTCTTGCTTGTCCGTTATTAAAATCATCCAGTCATTTTCAGGTTTCAGCTCTGTGCTTCATGCTGGCACTTTCAAGTAACTTTGTAGGCCGAAAGCGATCGCCGCTGGAAGCAGGTATGTCGAGTATCACTTCAGATATGGAACTGTTCTGCCGCTGACACTAATTAAGTGTCCGCGGATTTCTATGAAACCGGACTTTTCTTCATGAAGTTAAAAAATAAATAGAAAATTGTGCTTGTGCAGAGTTTCGGCAAAAAGAAATTATTCATGCTGTTTGGAAATACAGCGTTATACAGTAAATATATTAGTGTTTAATATAAACAGAATATATATATATATAAAGTCGATACCATGGTGTGGTATAAAAATAAAATAAAAAATTAAATTAAAAACTCTCCTGGAGGACATCCTCCTCTGGCTGATACTGGCAAAAAGAGAGAGAGAGAGAGAGAGAGATTTTAGTTATTCTAAACATGCGCACACACACCCCTTATACTCTGAATGCAAGCATTAGTTTAAATTCACTGATATGGTGGCAGGATAAAAAGATTTATTAAAAGCATGAACATGTGAATAATTATTAGTGACATTAGGCTACATTTAGCTGACAGGACACGGGCTGAATGATGATGCATGGTGGACCATTAGGAGGTAGTTTATAACATTGCAATGCATGAGCATCATTAACAAATAGAGAGAGATAGAGGGGGGAGAGAGAGGGAGAGAGAGAGAGAAAGAGAGAGTGGGGAGAGGGGGAAGAGAGAGAGAGAGAGAGAGAAAGAGAGAGAGAGTGGGGAGAGGGGGAAGAGAGAGGGAGAGAGAGAGAAGGAGAGAGTGGGGAGAGAGAGGGAGAGAGAGAAAGAGAGAGAGTGGGGGAGAGGGGGAAAGAGAGGGAGAGAGAGAGAGAGAGAAAGAGAGAGTGGGGAGAGGGGGGAGAGAGAAAGAGAGAGTGGGGGAGAGGGGGAAGAGAGAGTGGGGAGAGAGAGAGAGAGAAGGAGAGAGAAGGAGAGAGTGGGGAGAGAGAGAGAGAGAGAGAAAGAGAGAGGGGAGAGGGGGAAGAGAGACTTTTGACTTTTAAACTCACTTTATTTACCAATTGTTTAGGGAAAACAGAAAGTATCACTCATTTAAAAGGAAAAAAGGAAAGAGGATCTACGCATTTAAACATGGAGGTGAAGAATGGTTAAATTAATAAAGACAATCACCAGTGAAAAACAATTTCCCCATCATCCGTTATAGAAAACAAACCCATGTTTGCGCACCATGTCTTTTCGAACATTTCCACATTGTCATTCATTATATGGAATTCGTGTTCAAGTTTAATCCGTGACTCTATTAGAGCTTTTAATAAGTTTACGGTGTTGATTTCTCTTCCTTCCGCTTTTAGTCTATAGGATTTCCAGATGGCTACTTTTGCCTGTCCAACTAGAAAGTTGATCAAAGCGCATCGTTCTCTGCGTGAACGGGAATATTTACAACCTAAAATAAACATTGCTTTAGAAAAGGGTGACCCGAGATTGTTAATTATTCTGTCCAGTGTATTCAAAAGAGGGTCCAGTCTGTGGCAGTCGCAGAAGCAGTGGAACACAGTGTCTGGTAGTCCACAGAACCTGCAGAGGGGAGAGTCCGTGAGGTTACACTTAAACAGGAAGGTATTGGTCGGCATCGCGGAGTGAAGAACTCGCCACTGCAGGTCTCCAGATCGCTTTGGTAGGGGACTCTTATAGAGCAGCCTCCACATAGGGGACTGAGACGGAGGAGTGGATAGGTGTATTCTCCACTTTGTGTCTGTCCGTCCTTTGAGCTCTCTTGAAAGTTCGTTTTTTATGCAGAAGTTGTACAATTGGTCTTTTGTTATCATTGAAAAGGGGACGTTTCTAAGTCTTGCGTACGAGAGAAGTTGGCCTGTGCCATCGTCGTCTGGAGCTTCGCTGGGAGTTATGTACAACTCTGGAAAGGACGTTTGATCAGGATCTCCAGCCATGTAGTTGTTTATGGACGTCAGTAGGGGTGTGGGGAACAAAGCCTTCAAAGTCCTTACCACATTCCCCACAATCCTCTCTGACCTGCCTCCAATCTCTTTGGAAAGTTGGTGTACTTGTATCCACTCTCGCTTATCCTGGTCAATAAGATCTCCCACCTTGGCTACTCCTGCTGAGATGAAAGCAGTAATCTCGCTTCTAGACTCAGTTTGTTCAGGGAACCAGGTGTTGTAAAAGAGTGGTTCGTTCAGACCGTAATGATCTTTCCGTTGCGTTCTAAGCTGAGACCAAATTTTAAAAACTGTTCCATAATAGTGACTGACAGGCACGGCCTTTGTGACACTATTAGACATTAAGAACATCTGTCTGTCGAGTCCCATTCTTCCCGCAAACCTCAGTACTGCAAGCCCAAAACTAACCCATGGCACAGTACTTGGACAGTACAACAGTTTCTGAGCAGTTTGTAGTCTCAGGGCCTTCACCTTGGACTGAAGATGGATCAGACTCTGCCCGCCCTCACACACCGGTAAACTCAGTGCGCCGGATGGTATCCAATGGTGACCGCTCCAGACGAAGTCCACAAAGCACTTCTGAAGTTGGTGTAAGAGTTCTTGAGGTGGATCTAATACTGTCAGACGGTGCCATAGCATCGAGGCAGCCAAGTTGTTTATCACTAGGACTCTGCCCCTGTAGGACAGCTGTGATTGAATCCATCTCCATCTATTTAGCTTTTCAGTAACCTTACTGGTCAATCCATCCCAGTTCTTCTGCATATATCGATCTGTGCCAAAGAAGATCCCAAGTATTCTCACTCCCTCTTTGCTCCATGAACAGTCCTGTGGGAGGTGAGGTATATTCTCCTCCTGCCATTGGCCTAGGAGCAAGGCATCAGTTTTGTTCCAGTTTACGCGTGCAGATGATGCTCTCTGAAAGACATCGAGGCTAGAAACCATATGACCGATGTCATCCTCAGATCTGATTACCACCGTCACATCATCAGCGTATGCTGTGAGTTTGATTATGGTCACATCAGATAGATCAAGGCTTAACACTGAAAACCCTTGCAGGTATCCCAAAGTCTTCCAAAGTATCCCATATCTAACCCTGAAATCATAAACTTAATTCCTATAGTGAAATAATTATTGTTTTTGTCGTATTGAACAGTGTATTTGTTTTCTGTTACATAATCTTGTCTGTTAATAGTTACTATACGGAGTCCCCACAAAGCATGTTTTATTCAGGTGTGTGAGGGAGTCTTGTGATAGCTGAATAGATATGTGAATTTAGAACAGTGTCCCCATAGGTCACTTAAACCTGAACTGTGTTATTACTGTGAATTCGTTCTGAATGCATCGTAATTATCCCAAAGTCTTCCAGAGTATCCCATTTCTAACCCTGAAATAATAAACTTAATTAATAAATAATTATTGTTTTTGTCGTATTGAACAGCATGTTTGCTTTCTGTTGCATATTCCTCTTTTAGATTTTCCAAATGTCTATTAAATATGCAGATTATGGAGGGGGACACTGCTGAGAGAAACGGCCAGGAGAAACAGCAGCCATCACAGTCTACACCTTTTCTGGATCATAAATATCAGAATTGTGTAGTTTGCTGGCACTTTTAATCCTGCCTTTCAAGCACACCTCTCCATAATTTCCAACATAAGCATCCCCTGGGACTCGGTAGGTTCCCTACTGCATCTTCTCCAAGAAAACTGAGTACTCTTAGTTACTATTTGGTACATATGCACAAACTGCAGTCAGAGTTTTCATTCTTGAGACGTGAAATGTAAGTTCCAGTCTGTAAGTTGCCAGACAATAATTTCTGTCGGGTGTAAGGGTGTGTGTTTGCTATGTAACTAATGTTTATTCTTACATTTAGGTACAACATCTACTCTGAAAAAGAGGAAGACTCGGGAAGGAAATGAGGTCCATGCAGTGGAGAGACATATGATATGTCGTGTCCCAGGGAAGTTGGTCTGTGAAAACTGCATTAGATCTGAGCCTTTAGCTCTTAAAGATAGAGACTGGCAAAGTGTCAAATTCTATGTCTATAACTCCACTGTAGCTTACAAAAGAGAGATAAACAAAGATTAAATAACACTTTGATAGTAACACTGTACATCTATATTACAGATACTGTACATCATAACATCTGTAGTAATGCTTTAATAATAAGTTACGTTACACCTCTAGCCTTTTACTTTGTAATGAACCACTCAGCATTTACTTCATCATAAACTAATCAGGAACAAATCAGGCATTTAAAATATCCATTAGAATCTTTACCTACACCGTTATATTGAATTAGATGAAATTGGTTTGGGCCGCCTTCTTCCAGTGGGTCCTTATGCAGTTGGCTGACAAGTTCATGAGTAAGCCTATTGGGCAATAAAAGCTTCAGTGTGCTACCCATTTACATGTTTAGACTGCCTGGAATGAAAATTAGCTACCTCAACATACATTATTAAGTTGTTACTGTCACTTTTTAGCTTAGTCAGTTAAGTGGATATAGAATAAAGAAAAAAATTGTGTTTATGACATTTGGTTGTGTGTCTGTGTTTGGCTAGTATCTTTATTTTTCTCAATATGTTTAACTTTGAGCTGGCTATATGTAGTAAGCAGAAGTGTTATGTCAAACTTAAATGAGTCCAAGTTCATTCATGGCACATGTGAGCTTAGTGGTTGTGCACTTTAATGGGCAAATATTTGTTGTCTTTTACAGTAAAGAAGCTCAAGACTCAAGTTGTCTTTATAATGTTGAATAGACAGGGTTTTTTCATCTGACTGACAATTTTTCACTTGATTAGAGATCCAGACCAATAAACAAATCCTTCATGCAGCTAAAATATCAAAAGGATGAGTTTCTTTGTCATTTTGACTTGCCAAAATGACTGGGGATAGTGTTAATTTGTGATGCATGCCTGTGATAAATAAGTGAGGTTCAGTACAGCTAGTACCTCTACTTTCTATTCCACAAAAAAAATTGTATACTTTGAAATGAAACGCTTCTTAGAATTATAGCCTCAAAACTAACAATAGCACTGGTACCACCTTCCTTAACAAGTTCCTAGGTTTCTCAAAGGGTTCCTCTGTTGGAAATAGAAAGCTCCAAAAAAAATGTAGTCTGTTATCTATTACGTGCAGATATTGAAATTTCTGTAAGAGAGCTTTTTGATAACCAAACTTTCACTGATTGCATATTTCACAAATAAGGCTTAAGAGTCCTTGGTATAAACAATTAAGAACAACTGTTCAATTTAATTTCATGAGAAGCTTAAACCTTCAAATAGAGAAAATACACATCATATCTGCTTTACAGACAGCCCTCTAAATTAGACATACTTAGTTTGTAATTTTGTATAAATAATTATAAAGTTAAATTGACAACTTTGTTTTTTAAAACCATGTCCCCTTGTTGTCATATAAACTACCTGATCTGTGTGTATGCAGATCTGTCTATCTAGTGATGTCTATCTAGTGATGTCCCCCCTACAACATGAAAACCAGTTAATTTGCTGTGTATGCAAATTAGGTCCCCATTAATGATGAGTTCTTGTTATGTCCACATTAGGTATGAAAAAACCAAGCACAGAAATTTTGTGATTTAAATCCAGAATTTGAGATGATATGTGTTCTCAGGCTTAAATTATACATGCCTGATTTTTTTTCACATCTGTAGGACCTCAGGAAAGTGGTGTCCCCACAATACATGGGTGGGACTACTGACCCCAGAATGTTCTAATTACAAGAATGTGTGTGTGTGTGACTGTGTGAGTGTGTGTGTTAAAGGTACAGGAGCAGTCTGGCTGTGCAGCTACAGTAAATGTTAATAATAATAATAGGACGTTATTTAAAAGCTCATACAGCTGATGTGATTTTTATTTAGTAGTTAATTTAACATGCTATGCTAACATGTAAACAATAAGATAATATTACCTGACGTACATTTTACACTCAATATTGTCTGTTTCTGTTCTAGTTCACCATCAAAAATATTTCCAAACAAAGCCACAGCAGGTCCTGCTCCTTTTTCCTCCTAATTCCCTCATTTCTCCATGCTGGGATTAATAAAGTGTTATCTTATCTCATCTTTTGTTCAAATGGGAGATTTCTTATTTATTTTATTTATTTTGTTTATTTTTAAATAGGAGACTTTTTAATACTTTTATTAAAAAATGGCTTCATGTTTCAATTATAATGAAGCATTTGTTCAAACAAAAATGTTTTCAGTCCTTTAAGGATCATTGTAACTGATAATGTTATTATTATTATTATTAATAATAATAATGCTGATGTGGTGTCATGTCCTCTGATTTCTGTGTGTGAGACAAACGCACTCACATTTCTGTTACATGGGAAACTTTAGGGTTAGGGTGCATACATACTCTGCTTTAAATAAACAGCAGGAGAGTGAGCACCAGTGACTTGACACCTACAGCTGACAAAGCTGCAAGCAGGGTTCATACCTGCGCAAGAAAACCCCGTTGGGTTTAGAGTCCGACGCCTCAGAGTGATTTAAGGAAACACTAGGCTATTCTGCTGGAGCCGACGGACGTGTTTGTCCGTGTCTTCAACAACAACTTTGCAGTCTCGTTTATATTCTCAGGTTCCGCACGTGGACGCCCTCTTCAGTACATTTACTTCAGTCAAGTAATTAGAGCCTTTACTAGTTTACATGAACACATTCGGACGACTTACTTTACGTCAAAGCATTTTCCTAGGATAGAAAATTTGTTTTGCACAAGCGTGTTTGATGAATGCCAAGGTGCTTTCCTGCTCATCTGAATAGAGTTCTCTCTGCATTACGACACAGTTTCATAACAGGCTTCAAGTTGCACAGGTGAAACCCCAGTGTAGTTCAAGTCCAGTGCCCTTTTCTCTCTGCAGTCGGCAAGATAGTGCACACGAGTTAGTTGACACAGACCGCTGACATGCCTTGAGCAGGCTTCAAGTTGTGTAGGGGAGACCCCAGTGCATTCCAAGTCCAGTGCCATTTTCTCCTGGCCATCAGAGGAAGGGAGCATGAGACAAGACTTAAGTGCATTTCCTTGGTTCATTTATGTTCTGATGGTTTATGTTTTGATCATTTCAATGTGCCAACCTTCTTTACCAGCCGTAACCGCGATGGAGAATGAGACAAGGCTTAAGAGTGACTCCAAGGCTCATTGACGTTTTGATCGCTCATGGTCTCAACAAGTGTCATGGGTCTTTTCGAATGGCTTCATGTTTCAATTATAATGAAGCATTTGTTCAAACAAAAATGTTTTCAGTCCTTTAAGGATCATTGTAACTGATGATGTTGCTATTATTATTATTATTATTATTATTATTATTATTAATAATAATAATAATAATAATAATAATGCTGATGTGGTGTCATGTCCTCTGATTTCTGTGTGTGAGACAAATGCACTCATATTTCTGTTACATGGGAAACTTTAGCTGTATTATGTCTATGTGTGTGTGTGTGATCAGTGTTCTGAGATATCTTCATTTCTCTTCCAGGCTGTGTGAGTGTGATCTGACAGATGAAAGCTGTAGAGTTCTGTCCTCAGTTCTCAGATCAAACTCCTCCAGACTGAGAGAACTGAACCTGAGTCACAATAACCTGCAGGATTCAGGAGTGACGCTGCTCTCTGCTGGACTGGAGAATCCACACTGTACACTGGACGTACACACACACACACACACACTCACATACTCACAAACACACATCCAGTTTCCATCTGTGGTGATTGTAATTGTAGTGATGTACAGTGCATCTAGAAAGTATTCACAGTGCTTCACTTTTTCTACATTTTGTTATGTTACAGTCTTATTCCAAAATGGATTAAATTCATTATTTTCCTCAAAATTCTACTAACAATACCCCATAATGACAACGTGAAAGAAGTTTGTTTGAAATCTTTGCAAATTTATTAAAAATAAAAAACAAAAAAAAGCACATGTACATAAGTATTCTCAGCCTTTGCCATGACACTCAAAATTGAGCTCAGGTGCATCCTGTTTCCACTGATCATCCTTGAGATGTTTCTACAACTCGATTGGAGTCCACCTGTGGTAAATTCAGTTGATTGGACATGATTTGGAAAGGCACACACCTGTCTATATAAGGTCCCACAGTTAACATTGCATGTCAGAGCACAAACCAAGCCATGAAGTCCAAGGAATTGTCTGTAGACCTCCGAGACAGGATTGTATCGAGGCACAGATCTGGGGAAGGGTATAGAAACATTTCTGCAGCATTGAAGGTCCCAATGAGCACAGTGGCCTCCATCATCCGTAAATGGAGGAAGTCTGGAATGATCAGGACTCTTCCTAGAGCTGGCCGCCCGGCCAAACTGAGCGATCGGGGGAGAAGGGCCTTAGTCAGGGAGGTGACCAAAAACCCGATGGTCACTCTGACAGAGCTCGAGCGTGTCTCTGTGGAGAGAGGAGAACCTTCCAGAAGAACAACCATCTCTGCAGCACTCCCCCCATTCATCCATTATTCATTTCTTTAGCTGTGCTACTGTACGAGGCCTTCAGTGCCTTATTTTGAGCTTTATAATGCGCCACACATCGGAGGCAGGTCAGGACTGCAGGCAGGTCGTGCTAGCGCCAGCACTCTCTTCTTACACAACCATGCGTTTGTGGTTTGGCGTTGTCCTGCTCTGGGTGGCAGCATGTGTAGCTCCAAAATGTGTACATATCTTTCTGCATTAATGATGCCCTCACAGATGTGTGTTACCCATACCATGGACACTGACACGCCCCCATACCATGGGCACTGGCACGCCCCCATACCATGGAGACTGACACGCCCCATACCATGGACACTGACACGCCCCCATACCATGGGCACTGGCACGCCCCATACCATGGAGACTGGCACGCCCCCATACCAACTGACACGCCCCCATACCATGGACACTGACACGCCCCCATACCATGGGCACTGGCACGCCCCATACCATGGAGACTGGCACGCCCCCATACCAACTGACATGCCCCATACCATGGACACTGACACGCCCCCATACCATGGGCACTGGCACGCCCCTATACCATGGACACTGACACGCCCCCATACCAACTGACATGCCCCATACCATGGACACTGACACGCCCCCATACCATGGACACTGACACGCCCCCATACCATGGACACTGACACGCCCCATACCATGGACACTGACACGCCCCCATACCAACTGACATGCCCCATACCATGGACACTGACACGCCCCCATACCATGGACACTGACACGCCCACATACCATGGACACTGACACGCCCCCATGCCATGACAGACGCTGGCTTTTGGACCTGACTCTGATCACAGCTTGGATGGTCCTTTTCCTCTTTGGCTCGGAGAACACGACAGTTGTTTTCCAAAAACTATTTAAAATGTCGATTCATCGGACCACAAAACAAGATTCCAATGTGCTACTGTCCATCTTAGATAAGACCGAGCCCAGAGAAGTGGTCGGAGCTTCGGGACAATGTATGGCCTCTGCTTTACATAATAAAGCCTTAACTTGCATCTTTGGATGCAGCGGCGAATGCTGTCGACTGACTGAGGTTTACCAAAGTATTCCCGAGCCCATGTCAGGATCTTCATTACAGACTCATGACGGTTTTTAAGACAGTGACATCTGAGGGAGCGGAGATCACGCGCATTCAGAAGTGGTTTTATGCCTCGCCCTTTACGCACCGAGATTTGACCGGATTCCTTGAATCTTTTAATTATATTGTGCACTGTAGAAGGTGAAATGACCAAAATCCTACCGATTTGTCTTTGGGGGATGTTCTTCTCAAAGTGTTGGATTATTTGCTGACATGTCTGTTGGCAGATTGGCGAGCTTCGACCCATCCTTACTCTTGAAGGACTCAGCCTTTTTTGAAGGCTCCTTATGTATATGATTAGACGATAATTAGACCTCACCTGTTTCACATCACCTTCTTATTTCAACTCGTCACATCGTATTGACCCCTGTCCCAACTTTTTTGGAACGTGTTGCAGCATCAATTTCAAAATGAATGTTCATCTTCCAGAAACTTTGCAGTTGATTAGGTAAAACCTCAAATACCTCGTCTTTATGTTTTTTGTTTAAATACAAGTCAAGGTACATTTACAAATTACTCCTTATTGTTTTATTAGCATTTTCCCAAACTTTTTCGGTATTGGGGTTGTCTAATGTCACTACATGATGCAGAAATACTAGTTCATGCTTTCGTCACCTCTAGACTAGATTACTGTAATGTCTTACTGTCTGGATGGTCCAGTAGGAACATAAACAAGCTCCAGTTAGTCCAGAATGCAGCTGCTAGAGTCCTAACTAGAACCAGAAGATACGACCACATCACCCCGATCTTATCCACACTGCACTGGCTCCCAGTGAAATCTCACACTGATTATAAAATACTATTATTAACCTATAAAGCACTGAATGGTCTCACGCCATGCAACTTTGATCAAAAGATGCAGGCTCTCTGATGAAACGTTGAATATTGTTTTTGTAAAATGATGTTGAAACACAGACACACACACACACACACACACACACACACAGATATTTAAAATAACAGAGAATGCCACACAAGTTATTATAATTTATGAATGTACAGTCAAAGATTGAATATTTACATTTAGACAGCTTTACCATAAAATGGCAGTTGATTTGTGTAAGTGTGTGAGGAATAGTCTGTAATATATCAGACAGACATGTGTGTGTGTGTGTGTGTGTGTGTGTGTGTGTGTGTATAAAGGCATTAAATAAATGTTATGGGTTTTTTTTTATTACACCGTACCATGTACATCAATGTGTATATATAAACTACATGTGTGTTTGGGGGGGGGGGGGGTGTAGTATGGGGTGTAGGTGGGGGGAGGGGGGGGTGGTGTAGTATGCTAGAGTACGAGGCGTATGAGTTCCACTCTCCTCTGTGAAATCCACCTTCATCTTCTGTTTCTCCATCACTGCCTCCAGCTCTGTTGCCTTTCTGACATCCTGAGAAAAAAACACTCATCATTTATACACATCATTAGCGTGTGTGTGTGTGTGTGTGCGTATGTGTGTGTTTACCTCCAGCAGTGCCTTCTGTACGGCAACTTGGCTGTACACCCTCGCTCCTTCTTCAGGAATGACAGCACAAAGTTCCTCTTTATTCAGAGAGAATATCTGAGCTCCTGTTAACACACAAAGACACTGTGTAGTCCTACACACACACACACACACACACACACACACACGCACAGAGAGATATTAATAAATTAATAGATGATAATATTTTATAAAAATTTGACAAGAGGCAGTGATTGACACAGGCCACTATAGGGAGCCGGAGCACAGACTGCCCTTTTACTAGACCATTAAAAATAAAGAGAATTAGAGTCACACCAGTAACTTTGTTCCAACAAGAGTAACATACACTTTCTGTCAAACTGTCAATCAAAGTAGTGTGTGCTGATTTATAGCCCTTTGTGCTTCTCAGCACACTTTGTGCTTCTCAGGCCGACATTTCTGTAAGTGGCCTAATTTATGACCAGGGGTGGGGTGGGGGGGGTAACCCTATCGATTGTATCAGTGGGTCAATCTAGCTCCTGTGTGTCTGGGCAGTGGTGGAGAGGGGTGTGTGGGGGAGTAGCCCCCCAACAAAGGTGTTTATGTTAATGAGACTAATTTTTTTTTTGGGGGGGGGGGTGAAATACGTCTGAAAAGAGTATCAATGGTTAACATTGGGCATGTGTTTGTGTTACTGTGTGGCGTTATTTCGTTTGTGTAAACACATTGTTAGAAAAGCATGATGTTTGAATGTGTACATATATGAGTAGAATATTTGTTTGTGAAATAAATGAAAACAATTGTTGATTTCGTTTTTAGGAGCCCGGTTTACCTTTGAATAAAAAGTGTAGGAGGTAAAGCGTTTTTAAAAAAAAAAAAAAAAAAAGAATCTGTTTAAAATAATCGTGTGTATTACATACATTCTAAACACAAACCTTTAGGATGTAAAAATGGTTAAAAGAGCTGTTTAAAAAGAATCGCACATATTACACGACTTCTAAACAAAGATCCTTACGAGGTAAAAATGTTAGTGTTGGCTAAAAGAATCTTTAAAAAGAATCTTTTAAAAGAATGTTTAAACTAGAAGACAAAAAACCGAATCACCTCTCTCTCTCTCTCTCTAAACCCCGCCCATACATACATTTCAGACACACCTCTCCCTCTCTCTCTCTCTCTCTCTCTCTCTCTCTCTCTCTAAACCCCGCCCATACATACATGTTTCAGACACACCTCTCCCTCTCTCTCTCTCTCTAAACCCCGCCCATACATACATGTTTCAGACACACCTCTCCCTCTCTCTCTCTCTCTAAACCCCGCCCATACATACATGTTTCAGACACACCTCTCCCTCTCTCTCTCTCTCTCTCTAAACCCCGCCCATACATACGTTTCAGACACCTCTCTCTCTCTCTCTCTCTCTAAACCCCGCCCATACATACATGTTTCAGACACACCTCTCTCTCTCTCTCTCTCTCTCTAAACCCCGCCCATACATACATGTTTCAGACACACCTCTCTCTCTCTCTCTCTCTCTAAACCCCGCCCATACATACATGTTTCAGACACACCTCTCCCTCTCTCTCTCTCTCTCTCTAAACCCCGCCCATACATACGTTTCAGACACCTCTCTCTCTCTCTCTCTCTCTCTAAACCCCGCCCATACATACATGTTTCAGACACACCTCTCTCTCTCTCTCTCTCTCTCTAAACCCCGCCCATACATACATGTTTCAGACACCCCTCTCTCTCTCTTTCTAAACCCCGCCCATACATACGTTTCAGACACACCTCTCCCTCTCTCTCTCTCTCTCTCTAAACCCCGCCCATACATACGTTTCAGACACCTCTCTCTCTCTCTCTCTCTAAACCCCGCCCATACATACATGTTTCAGACACACCTCTCTCTCTCTCGCTCGCTCTCTCTCTAAACCCCGCCCATACATACATGTTTCAGACGCCCCTCTCTCTCTCTTTCTAAACCCCGCCCATACATACATGTTTCAGACACACCTCTCCCTCTCTCTCTCTCTCTCTCTCTCTTTAAACCCCGCCCATACATACGTTTCAGACACCTCTCTCTCTCTCTCTCTCTCTCTCTCTAAACCCCGCCCATACATACATGTTTCAGACACACCTCTCTCTCTCTCGCTCGCTCTCTCTCTAAACCCCGCCCATACATACATGTTTCAGACACACCTCTCTCTCTCTAAACCCCGCCCATACATACATGTTTCAGACACCTCTCTCTCTCTCTCTCTCTCTCTCTCTCTAAAACCCGCCCATACATACATGTTTCAGACACACCTCTCTCTCTCTCTCTCTCTCTCTAAACCCCGCCCATACACGTGTTTCACCGGTAGACAGTACTTTCTGTCAAACTGTCATTCGAAGTAGTGTGCTAATTTATGATGTTTGTGTTTTCCTGACCAACAGTTTGTAGGTAGTCTAATTTATGATCTTTGTGTTTTCCTGAGCAACAGTTTGTAGGTAGTCTAATTTATGATCTTTGTGTTTTCCTGACCAACAGTTTGTAGGTAGACTAATTTATGATCTTTGTGTTTTCCTGACCAACAGTTTGTAGGTAGTCTAATTTATGATCTTTGTGTTTTCCTGACCAACAGTTTGTAGGTAGTCTAATTTATGATCTTTGTGTTTTCCTGAGCAACAGTTTGTAGGTAGTCTAATTTATGATCTTTGTGTTTTCCTGAGCAACAGTTTGTAGGTAGTCTAATTTATGATCTTTGTGTTTTCCTGAGCAACAGTTTGTAGGTAGTCTAATTTATGATCTTTGTGTTTTCCTGAGCAAGAGCTTTGTGTGGAGACACTTATTTTATGACCGGGGGTCGTGGTGTAATCCTATCAGTATGTTTATGATAATGAGTTGGTGTCTGGGGGTGTTAATGGCTTTACGATACCCCCAGCAATAGGTAGACTCTATGTTTAAAAGTGGAGTCAGTTACACAGCAGTTTCTAAGATCTCGGCTGTGTACCAGTGTTTGCGCTGTGTGATTTAAACGAACCTGCGGCTTCTCATTTTAGCACCGCTAAAGTTTTATTTTTATTTTGAGGAATACTTCAAAGAGGAGGTGGCTGTCTATCGTAACAGTAAGTGTTTTATTAGTGGTGCTTGAAAAGCACTACTATTGTTCTCTTGCATACTTATTATTATTATTATTATTATTATTATTATTCCACTTTTTTTGCCTCCATACACGCCCGGCTCTAAAAAGTATTGGCAACCAATCTGTCCGGCTCTCAGAAGTATTGGTGCCCTATCTGGCCGACTCTCAAAAGTATTGGCACCCCACATGGCTGGCTCTCCAAAGTATTTCCGCCCTACACGGCCAGCTCTAAAAAGTATAGCTGCACTACACGGCCGGCTCTCAGAAGTATTGGCGCCCTGTGCCTCCAGCTCTCAAAAGAATTGACGTCCATCGCGTCCAGCTCTCAAAAGTATTGGCACCCTACGCCGTCAACTGTCAAAAGTATTGGCACCCCACTCTTCTGGCTGTCAAAAGGATTGGCACTCTACGCTTCTGGCTATCGAAAGTATTGGCGCCTGATCCAAATTTTGCCATGGCAAGCAGCACACATTTTCTTCAGGAAATGTACTGGTCTAGTTTATTATTATTATTATTGTTGTGTGTGTGTGTCTGTCTTATTATTTCTGTGTCTGTGTTATTATTTCAGACATCAGATATTTCTCATCTATATTAAATGTTTTCTACACATTTGATCATTTTAGAAAATGTCTGAAGGATTTTTACACGCACCCCTGCTCTCATCAGACAGAACCTCGATTGGGAAACACTGGGTTAGTTACTCGTCTGACCAATGTGTTTAACTTACTCTCCATCATCACTTTTATTCTGAGCAACATTCATTATTCACACAAAAACTACTTACACACCAATCCTCACTAATATCAGGATACTCGCTCTCATTAAGGGAAAACCAGAAAAAATACATTTCTGCAGATATTTAAGTAAACTTACTCAGCGTATGAGTTCTGCTTCTTTATCTAATGATCTGCTGAGTGTTTCTAGCTCCTGTTATTTTATTTTAGTTTATATATTTGTATAGAGCTCTGACAGTTGTTCGTGCACAGCTGAATGAAGTCACGAGATAATAAATGAAGGTAATGAAATGATAATGTGTGTGATGTAGATTTTACCAGACTGTTAATTCTGTTCTCTGTATTTGCAGCGTTTTCAGGCTTATACTTTCAGTATTTACAGGCCTGTGCTCGATGGATCAGAAAGCTGTCTGAAAACAAACCATATCTGTGTGTGTGTGTGTGTTTATTACCCTACCTCACTGCCCCTCCCCCTCTGCAGAATAAACGGTTAGTAAGTGAAAGTGAAAGTCAGTCTCCATTTTGTGTCGAGGGGAAAATACACCATTTCAGGAGTAAAAACACAGTGAGTATCTACATCTAAAGCTATAATATATAAACACACTGAATGTACACTAGATGCAGAAGAGTTTTGTGGGTTTGTACTGAAGTTTGAATGTACACAGGTTGTTTTATGACTTGATACAGAGACTATTTCCTGTAAGTGAACTCTGTGCTGATACAGGGTTTGATTTAACACACCGATGTTGGAGTGAAGTAAACGTGTGTCCTGCTGTAATCTGGAGAAGGAGACATGACCTCCAACATGAGTGTGTCTGGAAAACAGGACTTAAAGAGAGACGAGAGGTGAGTTACTTTTCCATTCACCAGCAATAAATGCACACCGTCTCATGGGAACAGATCTGTATCTCTAAACACTCACTAGTTAACAGAGGAACTAGACTTTGGTTTAAGGTGTTTAATAGCAGTGAATATCTCACTGATCTGATCTAAGAACAGTTTAGAGAAATCATTCACTGAGAGAAGAGTAAAAAGGACTGTGTAATGTGGAGAAGAGCAGTGTAGCTTTGAGTCGGTGAACTCTACAGGCTTTAAGACCCAGCTGAGTCAGTTATCTGTGATTGGGACTCCTGACATCAGTGTAATTCCTGAGGTATGGGGCGTGTCTCCTGTTTGAATAAGTGTGCAGACTGGAGCTGAATTAAAAAGATGGAATTATTGGTGTTTAATGATGAACACATTGTGTAACAGTGCTGAGACAGCAGAGTATTAATTATTGCTGATATTTCTGTTTAATTCTAGAATGATGAAGGGAAAGAGATCAGACTCACCAGAACCCAGCTGTGTGTCCATGAAGAGTGACTGGTCAATGGATATTCCAAATCACTTCAGAGACGGAGCCAGTTCTCCTGATGTGAGGTCAGTACAGTGAGGTGTTTTACAGCAGTGTTCCACCTGATCAAACTCACTGGTCTCATTCTGAAGCCCTTCATGATCTTTATCAGGTGTTGAAGCAGTAAAACACTAAACTGTGCAGTGCTGCAGCTCTCGGACTGGCAGTGAGGAAAACTGCTTTAAGAGTTCAGTTCAGCCTGCAGTCCCTGAGCTGGAGGGTCTGTGGTGCTACACAACAACATTTACACCTGGGACATTAATGACTAGATCACTATTTTATTCATGAACATGTTAGTGTCAGTGAGAAATCCTGAAATCAGTGTATTGTGTTAAGAGGATAGTGTTAAATATCTGTCTCTGTATGTATTAGTGTGTGTTGTGCAGCTATGAATACATATAGTCTATATCACATCATGTGTTTTATTTCTTCACAGACCACAACAGAAGAAATCAAACCTCAGCAGAAATCAGCTGGACTCCATATTCAAGGTGTGTGTCTTTTTAATGTGTGTAACTCGTGTGTGAGCAGGTTGCAGGTTTTTTATTTAAGATCATGACAATTTACAGATTTATTGATGTGCAGCAGCATTATGGGTAATCAGGCAGAATTTCAGCTGTAACTGTGGGAATAGAAAGAGACTTTTCTTCTTTTCATAAAATAAAAGCATCTCTCAGTGTGTAACATTATAATATTTAGATGTGTTCCTGTGTGTTTCTAACCAGGAGCTGGAACACAAAGTCATCACCCTGATAAAGAATGAGCTGGAGAGGTTTAGGAAGCTCCTGAGTCCAGATTACCCAGCATGCACTGAGAGGGAGGTGCAGGATGAGGAGGATCTGCACAGTGTCAGAGACGGAGCGCTGAAGATCACACTGCATGTCCTGAAGAACATGAACCACACAGATCTCGCTAACACACTGCACAACAGTAAGAGCTCTGAGTCATGGCTTTATTCCATCAGGTTCACTTTAGAGAGAGGAAATAGTTTTAGATAGGAACACTTTTAGTTTGAAGTTTGAGTTTAGTATCATGTACATCTGCTGCTTTTCTGTTCTGTTCGTGGTCCAGCTTGTGGTGACTCTGTACAATGGTCCTGTTCCTTCAGGAATATTTACTACATGAATCAGGAATGAACAGCAGCATTTGAATTTGACATTTAATCCTGTGTTCAGTGATTTTACATTAAAACATCTTATTACTTTGTTTATTAGAGTCTGTGGCCTCTGTGTATCAGACAAAGCTGAAATCCAGCCTGAGAGAGAAGTTTAAAAGAATTAATGAAGGAATCTCACAGCATGGAAGCTCAGCACTTCTGAATGAGATCTACACAGAGCTCTACATCACAGAGGGTTGGAGTGGAGACGTCAATAATGAACATGAGGTGAGACAGATTGAGACAGCGTCCAGGAGACCAGCAACACAGGAGACACCCATCAAATGTAATGATCTCTTTAAAGACAAGTCCATCAGAAGTGTGCTGACTAAAGGAGTTGCTGGAATTGGAAAAACAGTCTCTGTGCAGAAGTTCATTCTGGACTGGGCTGAAGGAAACGCAAATCAGGACGTCACCTTCATGTTTCCACTTCCCTTTAGAGAGCTGAATCTGATGAAGCAGGAACATCTCAGTCTGATGGATCTTCTTCATCACTTTTTCCCTGAAATGAGAAAACAACAATTAATAGCCTCCTACAAAGTGCTGTTGATCTTTGATGGTCTGGATGAGTGTCGACTTCCTCTAAATTTCCAGAAGAATGAGAGATTGTGTGATGTGACAGAGTCAGCCTCAGTGGACGTGCTGCTGACGAACCTCATCAAGGGGAATCTGCTTCCCTCTGCTCTCCTCTGGATAACCTCTCGACCAGCAGCAGCCAATCAGATCCCTCCTGAGTGTGTAGACCAGGTAACAGAGGTACGAGGGTTCAGTGATCCTCAGAAAGAGGAGTACTTCAGGAAGAGGATCAGTGATCGGAGCCTGGCCAATAAAATCATCTCACACATGAAGTCTTCAAGAAGCCTCTACATCATGTGCCACATCCCAGTCTTCTGCTGGATCTCGGCCACTGTTCTAGAGAGAATGTTGGGTGAAGCAGAGAGTGGAGAGATCCCCAAGACTCTGACTCAAATGTTCACACACTTCCTGATCTTTCAGATCAAACACAAGGACCAAAAGTACCATCAGAAATGTGACCCTGATCCTCAGCAGACCAGAGAGAGTATCCTGGCACTGGGAAAACTGGCTTTCCAACAGCTGGAGAAAGGAAACCTGATCTTCTATGAGGAAGACCTGAGAGAGTGTGGCATTGATGTGAGAGAAGCGTCAGTGTACTCAGGAGTGTGTACCCAGATCTTCAGAGAGGAGTTTGGGCTTCACCTGGGGAAGGTGTTCAGCTTTGTACATCTGAGTGTTCAGGAGTTTCTGGCTGCTTTATACACATTTCTCTCCTTCATCAGCAGAAATGTAACAGAACAACCAACCACTGATCTGTCTGATCTTCTCAACAAGTCAGACATGTCTGATCTCCTCAGGAGTGCAGTGGACAAGGCCTTACAGAGTGAGAACGGACACCTGGACCTGTTCCTCCGCTTCCTTCTGGGTCTCTCACTGGAGTCCAGTCAGACTCTCTTACGAGGCTTAATGCCACAGACAGGAAGCAGCTCTCACAGCAAACAGGAAACAGTCGAGTACATCAAGGAGAAGATCAGGGAGAATCCATCTCCAGAGAAATCCATCAATCTGTTCCACTGTCTGAATGAACTGAATGATCATTCTCTAGTGCAGGAAGTACAACGTTACCTGAACAGAGGAGGTTACAGTCGTCTCAGTGGAACCAGACTCTCTCCTGCTCAGTGGTCAGCTCTGGTGTTTGTGTTACTGAACTCAGATCAGGAGCTGGATGTGTTTGATTTGACTAAATATGACCCATCAGAGGAATGTCTTCTGAATCTGCTGCCAGTGGTCAAAGCCTCCAGAAGAGCTGAGTGAGTATTTTTATTTATAAATGTATTACTGCATGGTTTATTATTTTAATGTAACACTGAACTGCACTGTTTGGATTAATGCTGGTTAATAATTACTCTAATCATCTTTAAACAAACCTCTGGTACTGTTACAGAAGAGTTTCACTTTTTACACCAACACGTTACGTCTGCACTGAGGGCGGGGCCATGAGGACAAAACCTATCACCATTTATTACCTTTTCTCTAAAACTGATGAAGAAATGATCTCTACAGAATAACTGCATGTATTCATCACTGCTTTTTCATCATTTTGTGATCTAAACACCAGTGAAAGGCACTTTTTCTTTTCTCCTTTCATTTGAAAGTGACATTGAACAGAACTTCACAAACGAGAAGAAGAAAAACAGAACACTGTCACCATGGGAACAATATGAATACAACATGTGACATTGGTGATATAGAGGATATAGGAAAATATCTATCAATAGACATGACTGATTATTCTATTTTCTGGTCCTATGATGTGTATCAGCGTATCACACCGCCCAATCTGCACTGAGGGACACGTGAGCGTGTCGTGGAAAACAATCTTTCCAACCTAAGTTAAACACTTCAGAGACAGAGGGTTTGTAGATGCCAAAGGTCATCAAACTTTATTGAAACAACAAAGTGAGACAGTCTGCAGAAAGTCTGGATTATACACACACACATGTCTTTATATACTTTTCTGAAGCAGTAAAATTATCCCTAGGCGGGGCATTAACCTCTTCTTTCTAAAAACAAACCAATCTCCATCGCCTTCATGAATTATTCATATCTATATGATACCTTACATTTGTGGTGCATGCGTTGTGAGTTGGATTTTCTTAAAGGTTTTATTGGGACAAGGTCATTTTTTGCAGCGTATGCGCCTTGCGTTGAATTTTCTGAAAGGTTTCATCAGGACAGGATTTTTTCCCTGTCCCAGATTTCCCCCTTATACCTTAATGACCTTCTGGCTTTAGTCCCAGCCTGGTACACTTCATCCTGGAAGTCTGATCTGTTATTGTGACACTGGTATTGAAGCTTAAAGGGCTTTGATTGGAAACACAGTTCTGGTGAATGTCTAATTGCTCATTTATTGCCAGAGTAAAGCTGCTTTAGACAAAACACACGGTTCTTCTAACTCCGTTTACACAGGACATACAGAGATGCAGAAAAACACCTGATGTTCAGTAACACATAGACGTCTTCTAGCTCACTACACACTTACAACAGAACTTGATTAACACTCTTCTGTGCTTTTTCACTTTCACACCGACCTTGTTTGGTTTGGACCGATCAGACTTTCTCTTTAGATTGGATCTGGTGTGGGATTAGTTTACAGGATGAAAGAGGATTGTCCTCGAGGACGGTTTTCCAGTTAGCAAAAACATCATCATAATCCCTCTGTGCAGATCAAGGGATACGTCCTGTTTATAACTTTAATCCCTAACGAAAAATGTGTGAATATTTACCATAAACAAACAAACAAACATAAATAATGCATGCACTGTGGGAGACGGATTTCCAGTTAGCAAATTAACTCGTCAACTTACTCCACACACACACACACACTCACTCACTCACAAACACACACACACTCTCATTCTCACACACACACACACACAGACTCTCACACACAGACTTTTTTACATGTACTTCCCTTAAAAATGGTTTCAATTATTCAAACAAAAACCCTTCTGTTTTCATTTCAATAATAATAATAATAATAATAATAATAATAATAATGCTGATGTGGTGTCCTGTCCTCTGATTTGTGTGTGTGAGAGAAACACACTCACATTTCTGTTACATGGTAAAGAGTAAGTGTATTATGGCTGTGTGTGTGTTTGAGGTCAGTGTTCTGATATTTCATCATTTCTCTTCCAGGCTGCGTGGGTGTAAACTGACAGAGGAAAGCTGTAGAGTTCTATCCTCAGTTCTCAGATCAAACTCCTCCAGACTGAGAGAACTGAACCTGAGTTACAATAACCTGCAGGATTCAGGAGTGAAGCTGCTCTCTGCTGGACTGGAGAATCCCCACTGTACACTGGAGATACTGAGGTACACACACACACACACACACACACACACACACTGTACACTGGAGATACTGAGGTATACACACACACACACACACACTGTACACTGGAGACACTGAGGTATACACACACACACACACACACTGTACACTGGAGACACTGAGGTATACACACACACACACACACACTGTACACTGGAGATACTGAGGTACACACACACACTCACACACACACACACACACTGTACACTGGAGATACTGAGGTACACACACACACACACACACTGTACACTGGAGATACTGAGGTACACACACACACACACACACACACACTGTACACTGGAGATACTGAGGTACACACACACACATATACACACACACACACTACACTGGAGATACTGAGGTACACACACACACACTCACACACACACACACACACACTGTACACTGGAGATACTGAGGTACACACACACACATATACACACACACACACACATACTCTCTCACACACACAGAAACACACACACACTCTCACACACTCACTCACACACACTCTCTCTCTCACACACACACACGTACTCTCTCACACATACAAACACTCTGTCTCTCTCTTTCTTTCTCTCACACACACAGACTTTTTTTTTTTTTTTTTTTTTACATGTACTTCCCTTAAAAATGGTTTCAATTATTATAAAGTATTTATTCAAACAAAAACCCTTCTGTTTTCATTTCAATAATAATAATAATAATAATAATAATAATAATAATATCAGTAATAATAATAATAATGCTGATGTGGTGTCCTGTCCTCTGATTTGTGTGTGTGAGAGAAACACACTCACATTTCTGTTACATGGTAAAGAGTAAGTGTATTATGGCTGTGTGTGTGTTTGAGGTCAGTGTTCTGATATTTCATCATTTCTCTTCCAGGCTGTGTGGGTGTAATCTGACAGAGGAAAGCTGTAGAGTTCTGTCCTCAGTTCTCAGATCAAACTCCTCCAGACTGAGAGAACTGGACCTGAGTTACAATAACCTGCAGGATTCAGGAGTGAAGCTGCTCTCTGCTGGACTGGAGAATCCACACTGTACACTGGAGACACTGAGGTACACACACACACACACACACACACACACACACACACACACACACACTGTACACTGGAGATACTGAGGTACACACACACACACACACACACACACACACACACACACACACACACTGTACACTGGAGATACTGAGGTACACACACACACACACACACACACACACACACTGTACACTGGAGATACTGAGGTACACACACACACACACACACACACACACACTGTACACTGGAGATACTGAGGTACACACACACACACACACACACACACACTGTACACTGGAGACACTGAGGTACACACACACACACACACTGTACACTGGAGATACTGAGGTACACACACACACACACTGTACACTGGAGACACTGAGGTACACACACACACACACACACACACACTGTACACTGGAGATACTGAGGTACACACACACACACACACTGTACACTGGAGATACTGAGGTACACACACACACACACACACACTCTCTCACACACACACACACACACACACACACTGTACACTGGAGACACTGAGGTACACACACACTCACACACACACACACACTGTACACTGGAGATACTGAGGTACACACACACACACACACACACACACACACACACTGTACGCTGGAGATACTGAGGTACACACACACACACACACTGTACACTGGAGACACTGAGGTACACACACACACACACACACTGTACACTGGAGATACTGAGGTACACACACACACACACACACACACAGACACAAACACGCACACACGCTCACACATGCACTCACATACAGTACACACTCACACTGGAGATACTGAGGTACGTACACACACACACACTCACTCACACACACACACACACACACACACACAGTTTCCCTCTGTGGTGATTGTAATTGTAGTGATGTGATATTGTCATTGTTGTGTGTGTGAGATGAGAGTAAATGTTGTGTATATAAAGATTTTGTGTAGTTGATGTTTTCAGAGCTAAAACTGAGTGTGTTAAGTGTGAAAAGGTTTTCTTTCTTGCAGGATGTGTGACTGCAGGATTACAGATGAAGGTTGTGCTGCTCTGGCTTCTGCTCTGAGGTCAAACTCCTCATCACACCTGAGAGAACTGGATCTGAAGTATAATAATCCAGGAGAATCAGGAGTGAAGCTGCTCTCTGATCTACTGAAGGATCCACACTGTAACCTGGAGACACTACAGTGAGTTACTGACTTACTGTCTCTTTACTCTACTGTATCATACTGAATAATGTGTGTGTGTGTGTGTGTGTGTGTGTGTGTGTGTGTGTGTGTGTGTGTGTTTATGCTGATGTGTGTTTACACTGATGTTCTTCTCTGTCTTACAGCATTAAGGGTAATAAACTCACCAGGACTGGCATATGACGGGAGTCTCACCTCAAACCTCTTCTCCAGGATACTGCAGTCTTGGTGAAGAGTTAGAACCCGTCCCACATTTCCAGCAGTTTGGGAGCTGAATCATTAAACTTAAAGGGGCAGAGCAGAAACAAAGTCAAGAACAGGCAGAAGGTCGTACACAGGAGAAATCAACACACGTAACCAAATATCTGCTGTACAAAGCAACGGCACCCATCTGCCCCGGGGATGGAGACTGACGAGGCTTAAGTACACGTCCGGAAATGTACAGCCAACTCATCCCAAAGGCGGGAGCAGGCGTGTACGAGATGTGATCGTCCAATGGCAAGCAGGAACATGACGCACTGCAGTGGACTGGGCTTAAAAGAGGAGGAGACAAGACACCCATCCCTCCCCCGACATAGACAGATGGAACATAGTACAAACAGAAATACAACTGAGGACGTAACAATGGCCAAGTATCAAATAAAATGTAAACTTGCATTGATGAAGGTAATGTTGTTAGTAATTGTTTATAAATTACCATGGTAACACAGAGCTCCAAGGTATAAAAATATGGAGTTTGTCATCAATCAAACAGTAACCAGTTTTAATACCTAAAAAAGTTTACGTAGCAAAATTTAGCAAAGCGCTTTACAGTAAATTAAAATGTAAAATTAAACTAATGAAATGTTGTGCAGCACATGCTTATGTTAATGTTTGTTACATTATAGGATCATATAAATAAATAAATACTCCCAAAGTCACCAGAATTGAAAGCTTTGGTGCTGTTAAACATTTAGAGATTGAGGTTGTGGTGACTCAGTAGTTCACTCAGTATATCTGGGTAAGACACAGTGAACGACTCACTGCTGGCATTCATGAAGAAGTCATAAACTCCACTGGAATAATAAATAGGATCTAATAAAACCATGAGTGGAAATTACTGGTGTAAGTTTGTTAGGATAGACTTCCTCCAACCTGGAACTATATCCTCCAGTCCACGCGGTGGCGGTAACGCGCCTAACAGCTGCGTCTCCGACCAGTAGAAATCACAGAAGAAGAAAAAGCTGCAGCGGGTATCTCCTGAGCAGTTGAGTTATTACACCGAACTAATCATCTCCAGATTAAATTATTTCTGACAGTTTTACAGTTAGATTTGATCGAGTTTAAACATAAAAGCTGGTTATTTTGTCTGGGTTTGAGGAATTAAAACTCCGTTCTGTTTTTAAACCCGAGGTAAGTTAAACGGAAGCTGTGTGGCCGAATCCCAAATTGATGTCATTTCCGGTTTAAGTGCACTACATTAGGGATGAAATAATGACAGTCTACACCCTATGTAGTGCACTATTTAACTCATGGGGAGAGATTTGTTATTCTGTTTTAGCGGCACTATTTAAGTATAACCTTACTTTATCCTAAAATCCATTGTTTGCTCCCTGCTTATAGCAACTAAAATAAACAACAGTGAGTGTAAAAGTGGCTAAGTCATTTAGCAGCTAAAATAACTATATTTCTGTAATGTTTTTAATGTATAAACTGCTAAACCTAGGTAGAGTTGGGTTTATATTGGACATTTACTGCACATTCGAGCTTCTCTCTTCTATTTCTCAAGAAAAAAACACAAAAAGGACAAAATGTGTGTGTGTGTGTGTAGCTGGCGAGGTGACTTTGTAAAGAAATACTACGCGCATGCCACGTAAGCATTCACGTCAACATGTCCGCCATATTGATGAGGGAAAGACCGCGCTGTAAACAAATACAAGTAAATGGAGCAGCTGTGGTTTTTCTGGATAATAATTTACATGATTTACCGGAGATGATAACGGCATCGTTTTCAAAAACTTGTCCTTTGAAACCCGTTTTCCAAAGTTTTCAGGCCCCGAAACGCCGTCGTCATGGAAACGAACAGCCAAACCGCATCAAAAGTTTTCGGTTTTTATTTGAAAACGTTGTGGTGTAAACGGCCCCTTTACAACTACAGCAAAATGCTGCTTTTATTGCTGAAGCCTTTGTGTAAACAAATAGAAATGAAATAGAAGTTTTATGATTCACACTATATTACACTCCATTCTTCTTCTCAAACACAACTCTATTTTGAAAATATTCAAGATGGTTTTTTTTGTTTAAAAAAACAATTTCATGATGCAGCTTATTATTAGAGCTGCAACTAACGATTATTTTCACAATCGATTAATTGGTCGATTTTTTTTTTCGATTAATCTGATGGGGGCGGGGCAAACTTTCAGTGCCTTTTTTTTGTTTATTTAAAATAAAATCCACAAACTGAGTGTTACAAATATAAATTCAGACTAAAACTTTACACAGATGTTTGTCCAAAACAGAAAAGAACCCAATACATACATATACACACACACACACACACACACACACATATATATATATATATATATATATATATATATATATATATATATATATATATATATAATTAATTTAGGACTGTAGTTTAATTCGGTGCTTTTTGTGAATCCACAAAAAAAATAATGCATAAGTACTTATATATAATATAAATGTAAACTAACTAAATAAGATAAATATATAAACATTTATAAATAGAGTTAGATAGATAGCATTATTTTTTTTATGGATGCACAAAAAGCACAGAATTAAACTCCAGTCCTGAATGAATAATAAAAACTCACTTTCACTGCACCTTGTGGTTTCTGTTCCTCGGTGTCTTTAGACATTATTTTACTTTTGATCATAATGTTTGAATTAGACATTACAGATCTTACTCGCACTACACTCTGTATCAGCGCGTCTACACCGCGCGTGACCAGCAACGCGGCCTCGTTACTAACACTTTGGGCACAGGCCACGCTAATGAAACATCCATTTCAAGTCAAGTTGCTATTGTTAAACTTTTCACTAAAACCTGTATGGAAACGTTGCTGTTCAGTTGTTCTATAAGCGCAATTTCAACCAAATACAGTGGAGTGTAAAAGTTTGTACCCCCTTTTGGTTTCTTTTGGATGGAAGGGTGTTAAATGTCCTAAACACTACAAAATTTGACTGTAAGTAGAAGTTAATTTTATTATCAGACTCAGATATCCATGTTAATATTTTTAATACTGCTCATTAGTGTTAAATGACTTGATGGTTTTGTGGTCAGTAAAGCGTTTTTGTGTTGATTTTGATGTATGTTTTGGATCACTGTCCTGCTGGAAGATCCAACCGGCCCATTTTAATCTTTCTGGCAGAGGCAGTCAGGTTTTTATTTAATATCTGTTGATATTTGGTAGAGTCCATGATGCCATGTATCCTAACAATATGTCCAGGTCCTCTGGCAGAAAAACAGTCCCAGTACATTAAAGATCCACCACCATATTTAACCGTGGGCATGAGGTACTTTTCCATATGGCTACCTATCTGTGTGCTTCAAAACCACCTCTGGTGTTTATTACCAAAAAGCTCTATTTTGGTTTCATCTGACCATAGAACCCGATCCCATTTGAAGTTCCAGTAGTGTCTGGCACACTGAAGACACCTGAGTGTGTTTTTGGATGAGAGTAGAGGCTTTTTTCTTGAAACCCTTCCAAACAACTTGTGGTGATGTAGGTGACTTCGGATTGTAGTTTTGGAGACTTTCTGACCCCAAGACACAACTAACTCCTGCAATTCTCCAGCTGTGATCCTTGGAGATGTTTTATCCACTCGAACCGTCCTCTTCCGTGTGTTGAGACGATATAGACACACGTCCAATTCCAGGTTGATTCATAACATTTCCAGTTGACTGGAACTTCTTAATTATTGCCCTGATGATGAAAATGAGCATTTTCGATGCTTGTGCTATTTTCTTATAGACACTTCCCATTTTGTGAAGCTCAACAACCTTTTACTGCACATCACAGCTACAGTGGTGCTTGAAAGTTTGTGAACCCTTTAGAGTTTTCTATATTTCTACATAAATATACACAAGATTTTCAGACAAGTCCTAAAACTACACAAAGAGAACCCATTTAAACAAATGTGACACATATTATACTTGGTCATTTATTTATTGCAGAAAATAATCCAATATTACATATCTGGGAGTGGCAAAAGTATGTGAATCTTTTGCCTTCAGTATCTGGTCTGACCCCCTTGTGCAGCAATAACTGCAGCTAATCATTTCCAGTAACTGTTGATTAGTCCTGCACATGGGCTTGGACATCAGTTTTGGCCATTCCAAACCAATAACTTCATTGTTCTTTAACCATTCTTTGTTTTGGGCCATTGTCTTATTGCATGCCCCACTTTCTCTTGAGATTCAGTTCAGTTCCTGGGTTCATTCTTGCCCTGCGTTTGGGGAACTCACCACTACATGAATTATAATCTTTCAGATAGCTTGGAGATTTAGTACGTGTAGACCTTCTCAACTCAGGGTTTTCCATCCCAAGGAAAGTTTCTGACGCAGCCACTTCAGAAGTTCCTCCCAGTTTTTGTTTGTGACTTTCCTCAGAGAATGAAGAACCTGAGTCTTTTGTAGAAGGCACTGGAATGTCAACATCTGGCCGTGAAGTGTCTAACAACTCTGGTGCTGGTGCTGCGGATGTTGCATTGTGCCTGTCTCTCACCTGATCAATATGTCAGTGCACTACTTGCCCACTTCCCAATGCTACTGTGCACCATACAGGACCAGTCTTTTTTTGAACTGTTCCTGGAATAAAAGTAGGTCCAGAGCTGAAGTTCCTAGTATACACTGGGTCACCCACCACAAGATATCTTTCCTTTGCATGTTGGTCATGGTACCATTTTTGTCTCAATTGTTTGTGTCTCAATGAGACCCTGTGTAGACCAGTTTCCTTCCACACAGCAGTTTAGCGGCTGATTTGCCAGTGGTCGACTGTGGCGTCGTTCGGTAACTGAACAGCACTCTGGCTAGCTTTTTCAACGGACTCTCCAGCACTCTCTTTCATCAGGGTTTTGAGTGTTGAACGGCCCTTTCAGCCAGACCACTGGAAGATGCATGGTAGGGTGCTGTGCTTGTGTTTAATTCCGTTTCTTTCCATAAACTCTTGGAATTCAGCACTGGTAAAAAACAAAGAAACTGCTATAGTCTGACATCACTACTTCTGGTATCCTGTGTTGGCTAAAGGTTTGTCTTAAGCACTGAATGGTAAATGTGGATGTAGACTTGTTTAACAGATAAGCCTCTATCCATTTTGAGAATGCCTCTACCACGATCAAGAACATTCTACCCATCCACGGTGCACCGTAATCAATGTGAATCCTTCTCCCGGTTGCTCTGGCAACTCTCACGCGTGCAGTGGCGCATTTGCCGGAGCGTTTCTGTTTTCCTGACAGACTGCACACGATTTGACCAATGCTTCCACCTCTGCATCCAAGTGTGGCAACCACATATAGCTACGCACCAGGCCTTTCATCCTGGTAATTCCTGGATGGGTTTCGTGTAGATGTCTTAGAAGAGCCGCACGCCGCGGATGTGGAATCACTACACGAGTCCCCCATAACACAAAGCTTCCCTGTATGCAGAGTTCATCCTATTTCCTTACATATTCGGGATGTCACGATACCAAAAATCTAGTCGTCGGTACCGATACCACCAAAAGTACACGATGCTCAATACCACGGTGTGGTTTTTATTTAAAAAAAAAAAAGAGAGAGAATTAAAAAAAATTATTAAATTAAAAACTCCTGGAGGACATCCTCCTCTGGCTGATACTGGCAGAGAGAGAGAGAGGGATATTTTAGTTCAAACACTCTGACCATGACTAATAAGTGCTAAGGTGCACTCCTAAACGCACACACACCCCTTATACTCTGAATGCAAGCATTAGTTTAAATTCACTGATATGGTGGCAGGATAAAAAGATTTATTAAAAGCATGAACATGTGAATAATTATTAGTGACATGAGGCTACATTTAGTTGACAGGACACGGGCTGAATGGAGATGCATGGTGGTCCATTAGGAGGTAGTTTATAACATTGCAATGCGTTAGCGTTTAACAAATAACTGGATATCGCAAACATTACATGGAGCATAATGTTAGCTGATTTCACGGCTACAATGCCAGCTGTCTCAAACATAATATAGGACCTGTCTTTCGACTGTAATCCTATGGCATTAATTTTGTGACCTAAAAATACCTCTACTTCTCCCATGAACTCGCACTTGCTCCTTCTTTGTCTCAGTCCACTCTTTTCTATCCTACTCAGTACCTCATCCAAGTTCTGCAGATGTTCATTATACCCTGAGACTAAAATGCCATCCAGATAAACTGTGACGCATGTGATGTCTTGCAGAATCCCTTCTATTGTGCGCTGGAAGATCGCTGGACTTGAAGCAACTCCAAATGGTGGCCTGTTGTAAGTACATAATCCCTTGTGCATGTTGATTGTAACGTACTTATTGGAATTTTTGTGCAGCATTATCTTCTGATGCGCATGGGTCATGTCCAGTTTGGAGAATTTTTCCTCCTGCCGACTGAGCAAATAATTCTTCTACCTTGGGAATTGGATACTGCTCCACACTAGAGCTGGATTTACTGCGAATTTATAATCCCTACAAATTGGGGTAGAACCATCAGTTTCCTGACTGGAACAATGGGAGCTGCCCACTCTGCAAACTGCATTGGTTCAATGATCTTGTCTTCCACCAGCCTCTGGAGTTCTCTCTCCAGCAGTGGACCCAACTCTTCTTTGAACACCTCGGATTGTCTCTCCAACACGTTAGCCAACTTATGTCCTGGTACATTTGCTACTGTATTTACCAGCTGATGCAACAAATGATTTCTGTAGGCCCCCCCACATCTTTGAATGTTGATCTTTACTGATGATCACTCCACAGCCTGCATTAACTTCAAATACCACCTCCATGCTATTCACTTCAATGGTTTGTGTGATAGGAGCAGCCCTAGGTAAGTCAAACTAAACAGAACCCTTACCTTCACTACAGTGAGAGAGAGGCCTTTAGTTGCATAGATGTTACCCTGGCTCCTTTATGACCTTACAGACTACTACTTGTCTTGCTCTTGGAGTGATCTTTGTTGGTTGATATGTTCTGGGGAGGGAAATGATGGTCTTGAATTTCCTCCATTTGTGCACAATCTGTCTGTGGCCAAATATTATCATTTTGTCTCGTTTGTTTAATTGGGATCTCTCGGTCTACTTTTAGGACTTGTGTAAAAATCTGATGTTTTGGGTCATCTTTATTCATATATATAGAAAATTCTGAAGGGTTCATAAACCTTCAAGCACCACTGAATGTATCTTGGCCTCACTTATTGTTCTGAATGAGTAAGAGAATTTGGCTTATGCGTTACCTATCCCTGTGAAACAGGAAGTCATGGTTGAACAATGTCCTGTTCCTAGTTACCCAAGTGTACAAAAAAGTAAAATATCAAGAGGAATATACTTCAAATACATTTCTCATGGATTCATAGGGGTGCCAATAATTGTTGTACACCTATTTAACAAATATTTTTTTATAAACTTGTGGTGTTTGCAATTGTTTGTCCATGAGAGCAGAGTATTTTTGTGAATTTTTTTTTTTTAACAAAAGGTTTTCTTCTTTGCTCATATTTACCAAGGGTGCCAATATTAGTGGAGGACACTGTACATGTCACTCTCAAGTGGAAACCTCATATGACACACTGTTACTTTTCAGGGAATAAAAACCTGTATTTTGAGAAGTCAGCACTGTTACAGTTGGTATTGTGGCTGTATATAAGGTCAAACCTGTATGTAAGGTTTTTTTTTTCATGTAGCTTTATTATTTAGTATAAATGAAGGTAAGTGTGTGTTCTGTTCTTTATCTCTGCAGTTGTGTGTTCCCTGATAGTCAATGATTGCTGGAGCTCTGGAAATAGCAGGTGAGATTGCAGGCCGGAGTCCCGTCGCTGTCCAGGGAACCAAAATCAACCTCCTCTACTCCTGAGACCACAGTGTGACTGAGAGCCTAGACTACATGGTAAGAATCTGCTTAAGACATGAATAGCATTTTTAGCCTCAAGGTAGACCCATGCACACACAGTATGGCCACAAACACAAAGTAGAGCGGTCGAAATCTGAGATTTCTCCTCTGCGTCTCCAGGCTACTTGGAACATGAACATGTTGCAGACACAGGATCTTATGAAGTCAGCGCAGGCAGCCCTGGAAAAGAAGAGTCCGAAAGACGTGCCCTTCTCCAAGCTTTAAAGGAGAAGATCCAGGGCTGTTGAAGCTGCGGTGGAACTGAGACTTCATCATCCACAGATCTTTAGTTCTTCTTGTTAAGTCTCAGTTTCTTTTTAGTCTTTTTATTTTTATACTGGTCAAAAGACTGATTAGTGGAAGTGAAATGATGGATGAACTTTTAATTACTTGCTTTATTATGTGCAGGTGCCTTGTACAATAAGACAGGGTAACTAATACTCAAAAGCTTGTTTTGTGTGTTAACATGTACAGTAGATGTACATATTTTTTCTGGTCCTGTGTGACTGCAGAATGTAGTGCAGTTAACACAGTAAATTTCCTTGGATGCTCACTTTTAACTCGAGGAGGTCACAGTTTGCCCAGACATCTTTTTTTAAATCCGTCAATCCGTCACCCACACGTCATTCTGGGGGACGAAGAGGAGGAAGCTGGACAGATACATTTATTTATTTATTTATCATTGCTGTGTTTCCTCAATCGAGTGCAGAAAGAAGAGAAACAAAACAACTGATTTAAAATAAAAATATAGAAAACAATCTAATGTAAGGTTCTGATCCGGTTTGCTTTCAGCAGGAAGGCTGTCCTCTTTCCTGTTGCTCTTTCTCTTCTATTAGTCCATTTGTCCAGTCTGAATCGGTTTGATTTGTTTCGAGACGATTCGGAGTCAAATAATTTTCTAGTGAGAGTCGCACACTTCCAAACGAACTAGACTGAGATGAGTATTTGATTCTCACTAGAAAGTGATTAGACTCTGAATCAACTCGAAATGAATCAGTCAAACTGATTCAGACTCTATAAAAGGACTATGAGATGTGATTAAGATATATATTCCAATGTTTTGCTTTACAATTCCACTGTGTGTGTGTGTGTGTGTGTGTGTGTGTGTGTGTGTGTGTGTGCGCGCGCGCACGTGTGTTTTTCAGGAGAACGAGAAACTCTGACACAACAGTACATCCTGACCATTGGTACTGTGTACACATCAACATACACGCACGTCTCCATGCTGGACATCTCAGGAGCTTTCACACACGGTGCTAGGAATATCCCGGGACAGAGAAACGCACCTCCTAAGTGAGCGAGTTTAGCGTCAACCGGTGAAATTTGCTGTAGCGTGAACACTTCGCCTCTGTGAGCTTCACTCTCCGTCAGGTTCACTGTAATTAGACATAAAATGTACATAATGTTTATTTTTCATACATTTAGGATTTAATGGGTTTTTTTTTACTCTTCGAGGAACAGAAATGATCTTTCGAGGCAGCTTCTTCATCACTACCTGCTCCGTTTGACTCAAAAATGTAACGACCGGTTTCAAAAAGTCACGATGTCTTCAGTTCATGTGATTTTACTGTTGAATTTAAACAGGAAATGTGAAATATTTTTGTTCCTTTGTTTCCTCTACTGTCTTTTTGCTGTGATCTTGAACACAGTTGTAATTTTTTTTTTAATAATAAATAATTGATCATTCTAGTTCTCTCACTTTCCTTGTCCTAATTGTCCTGTATCTGTTAAATCCGTTTCATCTCTGGTCTTTCTGTCTGTATGAACACTTGTAGAAATGACATGTAGTCCATATTTTTAAATGATTCATGATTTTGAATTTAAATAAAGATATTCTTTAATTCTGTATTTTGTCATTTAATTATCATTAGAAATCAGAAGATCAGATTAAAGCCACGGCTTCTTTACCTGCCGAAGCTGTAAAACTTTCAATAAACCAGTCAATAGATCAGCTGGATAAATGTAGATTTTTATTTGCTGATTAGATGTATTGATGCTGTTGATAGATTATTTGAAGATTTTTATTGATCTTGAACAATCATTCAGTTAAATATTTTTTTTTAAAACATGATAAATAGTTGATTAAATAAATGTAGTGTAATGTACTGAGTCAAATATGAAAACTACAAATAAATAAAATATATTTATATCTGTGTATAATTAAAAACCTCTCTCAATACAAGAAATTCATATCCTAAATGTTGCAATTGATTAATCTGATCATTTTATTCACCTGTTTAATTATTACTTTCTAAATAATAAACAAATGAATGTTCTGGATTCATGAGGAATGTTTACATTTTGTGTCCAAACTCAAAAGTTTAAACAAAGTGTATATTTATGATGATAAAGCACAAAGAACGTGAAACCTCAACACGACTACAATCATCGATGAATTAAATATTAATTAAAAAAATTAAATTAAACAAGTAAGATGAAGTATATTTTTACAATACATTCTTCTCTTGTCAAAAGCGTTCTTAAAGGCTATCTGGGGGGAAAAAATGAAAGTATGAGAAATTTTTTTGGAAGACATTTAGCTAAAAAAGTGTTAATTTCCCCCATGTATAATTCTGCTTTGTGGCATTGGACGTCTTTGTCTTGTTATATAAGGTGTTGGCTTTATACTCCGTTATAGGCAACTTTGCATAATAACATCATTAGTGCTTTTTTTCCCTACAGTGAAATGATCGAATGCTTTAATCAGATTGCTGAAGACTCAGAGTGCCGTGTGGTGGTGGTCTCGGGTGCAGGGAAAATCTTCACTGCAGGTACAGCAGTATGTCATTTTTTTCCCAGAATTGGAAATATGCTTTAATTTTTATGTGGGTTTGCAGTGCTTTTACTCTCATAGCTGTTCATTATTATAATAAGCAATGGCTCCATGTGCTAAAACCACAACACTAAGTGAAGTTCATTTAACAAGCATCCTTATTCGTTCCTAGTGCAGAATGTATTAAACTTCAAGTTTAATAGTTAATAGTCTTTCTAATTAGGGATGTGCCAGGTATTCGAATACACATTTAACCTTTTGAGGTGCCATTAGTTAAGTCAAGTGGGTTTTTATTGTCATTCCTCTATATAGCTTGTATACACTGGAACAAAGTGACATTCCTTCCGGACCATGATGCAACACAGTTGTGTATTTGCACTCTAACTCACCCAGTCTTGCGTACTGTTCTGTGTGAGACGAGTGCAACACAATAAAAACACAAAACAGCAAATACACAGGACAGTAGATACACAGGACATGGACTGTAACTGTAAGCTACTGTGTAATGTAGCAGCACATGTATTGCAGCAATACTGGCAGCAGAAATAGTTCCCTAGTATAAAGTGACTGATGCAGCTATGTAAAGTCTTACTGGGTTAGTGCGGTGTGCAGTGGTATGAGTCTTACTGGGTGAGGTGTTTGACTAGCCCAGGTGAGCACTGTAATCTGACTGTCTCAGGGAAGAAAGTGTTGCAGAGTCTGCTGGTGGTGGCACGGACGCTCCTGTACCTTCTGCCAGATGGCAGGAGGGTGAATAGTCTGTGAAAGGGGTCGTCCACAATACTGGTGGCTTTGTGGATGCACCGGTAGTTGAAGGAGGTGTGTGGTGGGTAGAGAGACCCGATGATCTTTCCAGCTGTCCTCACAATTCACTGTAGGGTCTTGTGGTTGGAGGCGGTGCAGTTCCCGTACTACACCGTGAGACAGCTGGTCAGGACGCTCTCGATTGTCCCACTGTCGAAGGAGCATATTATTCGAATATTCAGGTGTCTGGGTATTGATTGTACCCTTTATTGCCATGAAGTCAATGAGAAAATCCGGTCAGGTCTAGCAGAACAGTTACCCCAGACATTGTGTAAGTTATAGGTGTTCATGTGCACTAGGGCTGCACGATTATGGCCAAAATGATAATCCCGATTATTTTGATTAATATTGAGATCTCGATTATTTATCACGATTATTAATTGATTTTAGTGACAACATATTTTTTATTGCACTTTCACATTTAAGTTTTCTCATGCCACAATATAACACACAAGTAGGCATGAGAACTTGACCTGGTCAATTATGACAGAATTTAGGAACATAGTGTGAGCCATGACACATTAATTTACCTTCTGATAAACTAAATCTAATATTTTCAGTTCATTTTACAGACTGTATGCACAAAACAACCGTTAACCTGTTTACCTTGTAAATAAATACAATAAACCTCAATGTTCAGTGTTTGAAGTCTGCTCCTCTTAAATATATTTAAAGCTGCACTATTAGACATTTCCACTGTCATGGTTCTGGGCTGGAGTCAGTTCTCGAACCGCTCTGTGTGTATTGTGTAGATATCTGAATAATCTCATATAGGATGTGATTGGGTGAGTTCATTTACCCGTCAGATGCAAAGCGCTTTAGTTTAATGGTGTTCATTAGGGATGCACCGATCAGGATTTTTACAGCTGAAACCGATCCAGATACCAATCTTTTTTTTATTTAAACTTTAATCAGGAAGTCTATCATAACAGTTAAATGTTATCTCTCTGCTCATGGTCACTGTTAATTGGATAAAATAATAGCAATGAGAAATACTGTTGGTTAATTGATAAATATACAGCATAAAATATTTATTTTAAAATATCTTGAACAATAAAGAGTCCTAATTAAGAGTAGACTAACACAAAAATGATCCATATTAGGAAAAAGGCTAATAGCTTTCTAAGGAAATAGTGATCTAAGGTTAGGGTCAAATTGATATTAAATGCAACCCATAGTAATTAAACATTATTTCATTTCTCATTTTATTTATATTTTATGAAGGTATTATAATATCTATTTTATATATATATATATATATATATATATATATATATATATATATATATATATATATTAAATGATTTATTTTAACTAAGCACATTTTCTGTCTTTACATTTTAGTAGTTTTATTTTTGTTTATCAGTTTTAGATCGTTTCCCCAGTACAGTGTCCATGTCTGCTGATAATATTGTGTTTTGGGGGGATAAATCAAAACATGGAAACTGGAGTTGACTTTTCTAGAGTTAGTGAAGGAGAGCTGCAGTGTACTGTATGTTTACAGACTGAACTGTTGCTACTCTTGATTGTTATTGGTGAGGAATTATTTAATAAAGAAGTTTGAATTAAACCCACCTTGTAACGTTATTATTAATTTACTCCGCCCGAAGCCGCTGTGTCTACACGAGCAGGTGAAAGTTCAGATCATTTTGCGGGATCAATAAAAGATGGCGGTTGTGAGATCGGAGAGTTGAGAGAAGCAGATGATGTAGAGTCACTTCATCATAATGGCTTCTCTTCAGTATTTCCTCACTTGTACAGTGGACTGAGGAGATGAAAAGCAGTGTGAAAGTAACTGTTGCGCGGTGTAGATGTATTTTGGACTTCCTGTGGTTTTAATTCCGATTGTATTATACAACTCCGAACAGGTCACTCACACCGGTGTGAATAAATATTTATTCACAGTCGCACAAAGTACTTTTCAGTCACAATGCGAGTGAAATGGTTGCACCGTAGAGCCCCGAGTTTATCTGCAAAGTTTTTTTCCCACTCAGCGTGATTAGGTTTAATGTCCCCAACAACCTCTGAAGTGCTATTTAGCATCGTGCTAATTTCATGATTTCCCCTCGCTCTGGAGCTCGAAGCGAAGCTAGCAACTCGAGGGCTGAAATGCTAATTCCGTTTCGGGGTTTTGGCACTACAAAATGACGTCATCCCTGCGCCACTCTATGGTGATTGGCTGTAGTGTAGGAGCCGCTTGATTTGATCTGCAGTGGAGTTTTCTGTGAGCGGAGGACGGAATTTAAATGTCAATATCGCAGTCGATCATGTTCATTTAATCGTGGGCAGTCAAAATCGTAATCGCGATCGATATTCCATTAATTGTGCAGCCCTAATCTGCACTAAAGAAGTTTTGGGAGCAAGCAGTTCACATTTTCAACTATGAAGTCTGCAGGACAGACAAGTGCTACAGTGCATTTACAATCGCTCTCAGTATAGCTCCATTCAAATATTCAGCAACAATGGACACATCAGCCACCTTGGGTTTGCAGATTGAGCTAATTTTAAACCAGACACTAGAGAGAGACATTAGCTGAGAGACATGAGGTCATTTCCAGTAAGGGAACATCGTGAGTATCAATGCTCCCTGGTTTTTGTGGTGCGTTGTGGGATTTTTTAGGGAGCAAACGTTCCAGTGCACTGGAAGGATTTTGCAATTGAGACAACACTTAAAATGGCTGACTCCCTGGTCTCTTGAACCCATACCCTAAACCCAACAGGAAGTCAGCATTTTGATTTTTCTCTTCATTTTTTCCTCCGTTTTTTGCCATTTCCAGGCCTCGTACTTTAACGTACTCCTCCTGGAGCTTTCATCAGATCGGCATCACGTTCGGTCAGTCTCATCTACAGGCATTGACGATGCTAAATTGCGAAGCTTTTGAATTTTTTCTGCTCGCCGTGGGCGTGGCGCTGTCACAAATTTAGAAGTTTCACCATGAAAAAGGAAGTTGTTATAACTCAAACATAGAATGTCCAATCTAGGGATGTCACGATACCAAAAATCTAGTAGTCGATACTGATACCAGCAAAAATACATGATACTCGATACCACTTTGTGTATAAATAAATAATACTTTTAACTCCTTTATTTAAACACTTGAGCATTATAAAAAACAACAGTCACATAATATAAAAAGCAATTACAAAATAGATATATAATAAATATGTAGGCATAAAATGTTTTTTCTTTGAGATGTTCTGAAATGAGGTCTGGTTTCGGTGTATAGTTTGGGGATCTCTGTATACATGAAGTAATTTTTGCCTGGTATCTGGGGTTGAACGAGAGAGAGAGAGAGAGGGGCGGGGGAGAAGGTGGAGCAATCACATTTTAACCCAGAACCTTTAGCTTGCCTTTGCCAGGAGATTCAGACTTGGCTTTCAACAAGATAAAGAGCCAAGCATACTTCCAAATGAACACCAAAATGCTTCAAGAAACTCAAAATCAGTGTTTTACAGTGAGCTTAAAATGTCCTCCATGGTGGCATGGACCAGGACCCCTCGGTCTGCAGCATTACAGGAAGATTTCAGGTTAGACATTATGGGAAGAGTCTCGGTGCTGTTATTGTCTCTGGGGCAGACATCAGTTAACATAGTAACCCCTTCCCTGGAGAGAACAGCATTACAATTCTGAAAACAGTTTTTGTAAATAATCATTCACTACTTAAAGCATGTACCCGAGCTCCTGCTACGCAGTAACTAAAACTGTCTGCAACTCACGTGTTACTTCATTCTTTAGTTCCTTCTCTTAAGTGTAGAGCCTCTGTCAGTTTCTGTGTTAGTGTCTCTCATAAGAACTTCCCCAGAGTAGGACAACTGGCAAAACATTACTTGTGTATTCAAGCCACAAGCTCCCCCACTGAGAGGGTTTTTAGTACAGGTGGCAACATTGTCACATGTAAAAGGGCATCTTTGAAGCCAGATAATGTAGACCAGCTTGTATTTCTTGCTAGAAACCTCTAGAGCCTGTCATAGGGTGTCATCAACCCCCAACAATGTCCCTGCCCCAGCAACATGTGTTCTTGTTATTGCTCACACTTTTTCTGTTTTCTTCAGCAACTCTGAGCATTTTTCATAATTTTTTTATCCTGGCTGAAGCACTTTTATTTCAATCTATAAGAATAAAATAGTAATAAGTTAAAGATATTAATATTGACAAAGGTGAGAGTTTTGTTTATTTGACAGTGATTTCACATTTCTTGTTTGTATGAAGGTTAAATTCAAAATAATTTTTTTAATTTCTAAATTATTATATAGTTTTATAGGAGGAGGTTTCATAGACTTGGCGTTCATTTTACAGAAGTTTGAAGGTACAGACATCTGTTGTGGGCGTCCTTGGCAGTTTTTCTGAGGATTTACGTTGTTCATATCGATATCGGAGTTATATCGTATCGACCGAAATTAAGCAATATATCGTGATATACATTTTGGCCATATCGTCCAGCCCTACATGAAGGATGACCATGACAGGGAGTTCTCCATTACCTGTCAGTGCAAATTTTCACCGTGCCTTCGTGTCCTGACCTGTTTCTGATTGAGAAAGTGTGGTGCATTATGAAGCGCAAAAGAGTGCAACCAAGGCACTGTATAGTTGCGCAGCTGAAGAAATCTATAACGGATGAATGGTAGAAAATCCCGCTTGTTAATAAAAGAAATGGTGATGTTACACAGTGTTAAACAACTTTTTAGGAGTTTGTTGCAGTCATCAGATTTGAAATGAGTGTGAATTCAATTTATTTTTTAAATATTCAAAGTACAACATCAAATAATGTGTTTTGAATATAGTACAGGGTGAATTGAATTTTCAAATGTCTCTTTGGTTTTGGGGTTTGTTTGTTTTGGTTTTTTTTGCATTTTCCATATTGTCCCAGCCTTTTTGGAATTGTGGTTATAGATAAAGAGAACCCAATTAAACTAATGAGACAAAAATATAATACTTCATCGTTTATATATTGAGGGAAATGAACCAATATTACATATCTGTGAGTGGCAAAAGTATGTGAACCCTTGCTTTCAGGATATGGGGTGACCCCCTTGTGCAGCAATAACTGCAGCTAAACAGTTCCGGTAACTGTTGATCAGTCCTGCACATCGGCTTGGAGGAATTTTAGCTTCAACTCTGGGATGTTGGTGGGTTTCCTCACATGAACTGCATCCTTCAGGTCCTTCCACAACATTTCTAGTGGATTAAGGTCAGGACTTTGACTTGAACATTCCAAAACATTCACTTAATTCATTCTACCAAAAATGGTTAAAGAAGAAAAGTGTGTTTAAGGTTGTTTTCTTGCTGCATGACCCACTTTCTCTTGAGATTCAGGCAAATTAACTGCTAATCTTCGAGGTTCTTACTCTAAGGTTAGAAGTACAATATTTGTGCCACTCACAGATTTGTAATATTGCATCATTTTCCTCAATAAATAATTGACCAAGTATAATATTTCAGTCTGGTTTGTTTAATTGGGTTCTTGTCTACTTTTAGGACTTGTGTGAAAATCTGATGTTTTGGGTCATATTTATGCAGAAATATAGAAAACTTTCACATTTCAAGCTCCACTGTATCTGGTGTGCAGTGGCTTTGGTATCATGTACGTGTTGGGAGAAACAGTCTTCTTAGATTCATTCAATTCTGAATGTTCACACTTTAACTGTTCTTCCCCCCAGTTGTATAGTGAATATACAGCTTAATAGAATGATTAAAGATCTAGCAGCAAGGTCGTTTTCCCTATTTGGGGAAAACATTTATTATTAAAGTAGGGTTGAACGAAGTGCACTTCATTTGACTATTTATTGGAATTGTAACAAAATGTTAACTTTATCACTATTAGAAGACCGATTTGTGGTCTTATCCTCATTACAGGCACGGACGCTGATCACAGAGGAGAGCCTGATGACCACGATCGTCCGCACACTCCATGATCACCTGAGACATCCAGACCAGCAGGGACGATTTCAGTTTGAACTCTACAGTGCACAAAAGGTCTTTAAATTCCGCAGGGTCCAGAGTCTTATAGAAGACCTCAAGTACGGCTGGAAAAAAGCAGAATGTGTTACACTGTCTGTCAGAGAATATCATTATTAATGATAATTAATAGCTAATCATTCTCATTAAACTTTTTTTTTTTAAACTCAGATATGTCCTGATTAGCCGTCCAACAGAGTGGACCGACAAGCTCAGGGAGAAGTTTCTGGAAGGACTTGATGCTTTCTTGGAGCTGCTCAAGTGCATGCAGTGTGTTTACGTGTGTTTGTATAAGCAATGTTAACTTGCAGTTATAGATGTAATGATCATGTGGGGTGAAATATAGCCATGTTCTTTAATATCAGTAGTATAATTTGTGTTAGGGATTTGTGATTTCTGCAGGGTATGGACCCAGTAGTACGCGACGTGGGCCAAGACATAGAGATGGAACCATTGTGGGTGACAGCCTTCACATTGCAGATGAAGCTCACACACATTCTCAGTGATGCAAGAGTGGTGTGCCAGTGATGTGAGTACTAACACACTCACCAGTACTAGTATATTACAATGTGTGCACACTCTACAGGAGTTCTGGTAATGCGACCATAGCAGCAAATGCACATATTATTCCTGCACAAACTAAAACCAACAAGATCTGTCTGAAGATCACAGGACTTTTGTCTTTGTCATGTCTTTGAGGTGTATGGAAATGATTGGCTCCGAGTAGGGATTTCTTGAAGGTCAAAGTTCTACATGTGGTTGTAAATTTAAATCTATATATGGAAGCCTTCAAATAAGAAGGAAGTATTCGACGTGCAGGAAGTGGACAAAATAACTAACAGTACATGAAAAAGCATCTTGACAAGCACAGCTATTGTGTATGGGTGAATCGTTGTGCCAGCTAACAGCATGCAACCACTATAAAAATGGTCTGAAAATGATCCCTTAATGAGTTTTCAGAATTAACAGGCAACTGACAGAGCTCCATTTCGGCTAAATAGTGGGTGTTGTAATTGCAGGTGCATCAGTCCCCAAAATTGGCTTGATGCGTTAGTCGGTGTTCCCGGTGTTACATGGTGTTCGGCCACACAGCGATTACATCACTTGCCCGCTGCGGCATTGCCCCTACTGTCATTTTGCTTTTTTCTAGTAATAAAAATCATTTAGTTCAGTTAGGACGCTGCAATTAAAAACTGAGCGCGTTTGCTCGATTCATCATGAGCCGAAGGGTCAGAGTCGCAGCACAGATCAGATTTCATTCATCACTTGACGAGATTGAGGCGAGCTCATTGAGCTCATTATAGGCAATAGAATCAGCAGCTAACAGTAAATAGTTTGTCTAGAAAATATGACCTTTATATGAGCAATTACAAAAAAATTAGCTAATATTAATCAGTCAGTCTGGATGTTTTGTGACTGAAAAGTCAAAAACCTAATCTGTGATGTACAGGAAAGTCTTCATGGATGTGTGGTGATCGATAAGATGTAGATCCAAATTGGTTGTGTTTGGCTTAAATATGCCATCTGCAGATTTTTTTTTTTGACCCAATACAGTGAGCTGATCATCGACACAAAGCATGAAACGAAGCTTGCTATGTGCACTTGACTATTTTTCACTGTCTTAGATCAAGCCAGTGTTACTTTCAAAGTCTGTAAACTTATTGCGCCTCATGGGGAAGCAAAGAACGTTAACCTGATCTGACCTTAGGAGTAAGTGCAGTGAGTATCAAAAGCTAAAGAAATCAGGTGATGGAACTTGTTACGCTTGGTAATCAGCAATGCTCGGTTGTTGAGGACGTCAGATTCTGCCGTGTGCTGTGCGCTTCCCAATCAAAAATACTTTTCATATGTTCCCGTTCTTCAATGGAGGGGAGTGCTGTCCAACAGTTTACGCTCCTGAAGAATAAGGTTACCTCGGATAGCTTTACAAGCAGTATATGTGTTCCCACGTCAATCCTACATCCATGTCAAGCTTAACAGCTCAGTGGATCAGTTTGCTTGTCACTGCTTAATAGATCTGACCAGTTCGGTCATTTCTGTGATTGCATGGTACATATAAAGCTCATGGAAATTTGACAGGTTGTCAAATAATGGTCTCTTAATCTTCGAGTTATTTTCTCTTACAGATACTTTGAGACACTCCAGAGTCAGGATGCGCAGTGGCTGCATGAGCAAACCAGTTACGATGTAGAGAATGGGGAGTACTTGTGTCCACTCTGTAAGTGTCGCAGTAACACCGTCATTCCTCTCCTGCCCCTCACTGAGACCACCTGCAGGTACTCACATACAAACTTGTGCTTGTGATTATTCTAAGTGGAGTTGCTCTGAATCCGGACCGCTTAATATTTTAACCATTGCATTGGCGAAATAGTTGTAGTGGCTCTGTAACCAATGCAAACTTGCCTATGAAATGCCATGGAAGGGTACAGAATGACACTGTAACAGTGCATACCCCATTCCATTATTCCTCTTATTTATTTATATATTTTATAGCAAGGGAATTGATATCATTTACATTTACATTTACATTTATTCACTTAGCAGACGCTTTTATCCAAAGCGACTTACAAATGAGAAAGATACAAGCAAAGCGATATCAAGCAGAGAACAATACAAGAAGTGCTACCATACGAGATCTATTAATTGAATTCCAGAAGAAGCAAAGTGCAGAGTAGAGGTGTAAGTGCAATTTTTTTTATTATTTTTTTTATTATTATTATGAGTTTGTTAGGTGTTCATTGAAGAGGTGGGTCTTTAGTTGTTTTTTGAAGATGGTGAGAGATTCTGTGGTCCGGATTGAGATTGGAAGTGCATTCCACCGCTGAGGAACAGTTAGTGTGAAGGTTCTGGAAAGGGACCTTGCGCCACGCTGAGTTGAAACTGCTAAACGTCGGTCGCTAATCGATCGCAGATTGCGAGAGGGAACGTAGGCCTTCAGGAGAGAGTTGAGGTAGGAGGGTGCTGTTCCTGACAAGGTCTTGTAGGTGAGCATCAAGGCCTTGAACTTGATGCGGGCAGCTACAGGAAGCCAATGGAGGGAGATGAAGAGGGGTGTGACATAGGTTCTCTTGGACTGGTTGAAGACGAGGCGCGGGATATCATCTGTAGCTGAATTGCGTGTCTTGCCATGTTGAGATCAGAGTATAGAATTTCTGCTCATGTAATATGGCTAATCCACTGCTGTTGCAAGATATTTAGTCACACTGACTCAGTTTATTACAGTAAATTTGCCAGTTGTCCCACTGAGTTTGACATTTTCTCTGGTTAAATAGTAAAATGCATGCATGTTTGTAGTTACAGCAATAGTGAGCAGCCAGGTCTGGCTCATTGGCTGAATACAACGTATACAAGCAGATCAGAGCCTTGCACTCTGCTCATAAGAGAGCCAAGCCAACAAGTGAGTCTCATCATATATAGTGCGTGTGCTCCTTATTTGTGTGTGTATGTGTGCACATGCAGTCATATTGTGGTGTTTGTCTTTTAGATGCTGGTGAGACAGAGACTGTGGAGGACTCTCCTCCTCCTGAGAGTTTCAGGCTGGACCACACACCAGTGTAAGCATACCCACTGTTTCCTTTCACAACTGCATATCTGAGCGTGTCTTTAACACTGACCTGTGATGTGTTTTGATAGCACCCCTTATTCAAGCTCCATAAGGGAGATGCTGATGACATTTGGGACCGCCACTTATAAAGTTGGCCTTAAGGTGCACCCTAATGAGCAGGACCCCCGTGTGCCGATCATGTGCTGGGGCAGCTGTTCTTACACCATCCAGTCTATAGGTCAGTCTGCACCCATTTCTTACAGACTAAGAATTCATGTATAAGATTTACAATATTCACTGACCTGTGTTAAGGGGTAGTTAGTAAAAATGTTGTTCTTTTTGGTAAAGAACATTATGATATGCATTTGTTGTTTTTCTGTGCTTGTATTTTGTACAGAGAGATTATTGGTAGATGAGGAGAAGCCTTGTTTGGAAGTTTACCCTGTAGACAGGTATGACAACCCAACTTATTGTCATATCTCAGCCCAGCCAGGACTCGGTTTCCCGAGAAGAAACACCCACTTCTAACATGGCCGCTGAGGACTACACTTCCCACACACGCATGCGCTCACCTCCCCGGAGTTCTGATCTCACACACCTGCAGCCAATCACCTTGTCCACTCACCACGGCTTATTAAGAGACTTTGGATACAGAGACACTTTGTGACGTAAACGCTCAGCAGACTAGTTTCTCTGTCGTTCTCCAAGCGTTACCTGCTGTGTTTATTCCATAAGTGACTTTGACCTTTGCTTACGTCCCCGACCACGATTTCTGTCTTGCCCCGTTTGTTTTGTTTGCATGATCGCCTGACCCTCGCTTGCTTCTTGACTACGGACTGTGTTCACCCCTCTGGATTATTCTGCCTGAACCTGCCGCCCGCTTCTGCTTCTGTATTCCCCACGGTACGTGACACTTATCATGCCAGAATGAATTCTTCTTTCGAGGGATGTGTGATGATGTAATAAATTCTGTATCAGAGGTATTGTTAGTGCTGTTAAAATACTCGACGAAGCACTGTTTGCTTGCAGGATGTAGTAGTTAATTGTACACTAGAATAAATTCTTCCGATGATTTGATTTGCTTTTCACTTGTAATTCTAAATATAAAAGCATATAACTGTGTATATATAAATAAAAATAGACTGCATCTGTCAGATCATTACTCAAGCTTCTGAGCATCATTCGCACTCAAAGATATCTAGAAGATTGCTCAATTATGTTCGGGGTTCATTTTGGTAGCATTACTAAATATTCTGAATCACAAATATCTGCAGGTATTATGTTATCCTTCCTCAGTTCTAATTCCTTCTATATCCTGTGATATTTATCCATATTTTGTATCCTGAATGATAAAAAATAGAAGTGTCATAAAACGTGCCCTTGTTTAGGAGACTATTTGAGTTCCCTGGCTCGGTTTGGCTCTGCATGCTGAGTCTCCTCTCTCTCCTCTGTGCAAAATCACTTCATGCGACTGTTGGCAGGTATATTTATTTCATTATTTATTTTTCTCTCACTTGTAGTTTTTTAGTTCTATAACTGTGTGTGTGTGTGTGTGTGTGTGTGTGTGCGCGCGCGCGTGCTCCGTGCAGCACTTGTTCTTGCTCCCCAGGTGGAAAGTTCCCCTTGCATTCTGGATGTGGACATGTTCCACTTAGTGGTGAGCTGACAAGCTTGTTAAATGATACTTTAGGCACTATTAAATGTATATTCGCATCAGATTAAAGTATCATTGTTGTCCAGAATCTAAACCTGTCTATCTAACAGGTAATTGTCTGTGGTTTCTTTGGCTGTAGTCTCTGCATCATGTTTTGTGTTTGTATGTCTGGTGAGTCTGGTGCTGTCCTATTCAGCATTGTACTGCTTAGACTCCTCAGGGCTGAGTGTGGATACTGCACACCTGCATCTCTTCCACTTGGTCATTGTGGCTCACCTGGTCCAGACCCTCCTCACCTCTGTGCCAGGTTAGAGCATATTCTACTTGGAGCACGTACAACTTAACAATAGATGGTGATCTGTGTTATGTTGTCATTTGTGTGTGTTTAGTAACCCTCGTTCTTACAAATGAGTAATAACGTGTTTCAGTATGAATGTTCTTTTGGGATGTTTTTATTGAGTGTGCTGTCAGGCACAGTTGTGTGGGAGTCAATAATGGGGCTGTCAGAGTAATTCACTGCAGCCAACAGCGTTAGATTTGTGTAGGGATTTTTTATTTGGGGGGGGTTGAACACAATTTTTATAAAGTGCTTAAATTTAATCCTAAAGAAATGTTTCTATACATGCTGCAGTACACGTGGCTTTTTTAAAAAACTTTTTTTTATACTGTTTCAGTATTTAGTAGACTGTTTTGTGAACAGCAATGGTTTTGCGTCTGAGTTGGGAGTTTTGTTTTGAGTTTTGCCAAAACTTGCTGCTTATTAGAGATGCCGAGCATCCAACCAGGAACATGATTTTGGTTCAAAAATTTTCATTAATGGTGTCCAAAAAGTTGCCCAAACCTGTAGATCATTAGCTTATTATTATTATTATTATTATTAAATGGTGCACTTATATAGCGCTTTTATCCAAAGCGCTTTACACTGTGTCTCATTCACCCACACACCAATGGTAGCAGAGCTGCCATGCAAGGCACTAACTTGCCATCGGGAGCAACTTGGGGTTCAGTGTCTTGCCCAAGGACACTTCGACATGTGGAGTCACCCGGACTCGAACCGCCAACCCTACGATTAGTGGACAACCCGCTCTACCACCCGCACCACAGCTGCCCCAATTTTATTATTATTATAATCAAAATATTATTATTATTATTATATTATTAATATAATATTAATTTAATTTATTAATATATTAATAAAATTAATAATATTATTAATTATTATTATTATTATTATTATTATTATTAACACATTAATTGGACTGCCCTCGTTAACATTGGTGGTGTGTGCACAGAGGAGCTGACCATGGAGCAGGAGCGTGAAGGAGTGGAGCAGGAGCAGGAAGAGAGTGACTGTCTTCTCTATAACACATTAAGGACTCATGTAGGCTGGTGAGACAGCAAAATTATTATTATTCGTAGTCGTATATCAATCCCATGAGCTCTTTCACACCCATTCATCAAAAACTCCTTTGTGAGTCTGGGAAAATTATTGTTTTGACGTCAGTCACAGAGCTTTCATTTGCAGTGCTGTAGAAATGATCTTAACACGTGCATGTGTGTTTTAGTAGCCTGCTTGAGACTGGCTCATGTTGGCATCTCTGGCGTTGTGTAAAGGCAGGCATCCTGCCCTTCCTCAGAGGAGCCGCACTGTTCTTGCACCATCTCAATGGAGTTCCCATTCCACCTGAGCTCAACGGTAAGTGCTTCATTTGCCCCCACCCTTCCCTCCCCATCACAAACTCACTTAGCTACATTTGACCCATGGGTTCCACCACATGTTATCTGATTGAAAGTTGACCTGACCGTACACCTCTACAACTGACGTTAATTTAAACGCAGAGATTTACCATTTAATTTGTGAGGTGATTTATCAGATTGGCCACAAAGCTGAGTTGTCTCATCTAACCTGTTAAATGATTGAAACACAGTTCTGCCAAAACATGGAAACCTTGATCACTTGAACTTCACATGTACAGTGCATCCGGAAAGTAGTGACAGCGCTTCACGTTTTCCACATTTTGTTGTTACAGCCTTATTCCAAAATGGATTAAATTCATTATTTTCCTCAAAATTCTATACAATACCCCATAAACACAACATGAAAGAGTTCCCCTTTAAGCAGCGCGCTGTGGAGCATGTGAGCGCGCGTGCACGAGCAGGTGCGCAAACACCTGCTTTTCCCTTGTGGACAATCGTGACATTTCGACACGTGCATTTGTTTGTTTCTGTCATGTCTCCTCCCCGTTCTGTCATTGGTTGTAGTTTCACGTGTCTCAATTGCCCTCAGCCGTCAGCCATTACAACGCTGACTAGCTCCGCATATATACCGCACGCCTCCCAGCACTCTCAGAATATTGAATGAGTTATAGTAGATTAGTTTAGAGTCCTTACGATAGATAACCAGTCGGTCCATAGTTTCATGGTTCGTGTTTAGAGTCAGAGTCATAGCCCATGTCAAGTTTCATATTTAGGTTCGTTTGTTAAGTTCACGCTGGTTTCTCCGCTACCAGTCCCTCGCTGTTTGTTTCATGTTTGGTATATCGACCCTGTATCCTGTGACCGCAACTTTGATTCCTGCCTTGCCTCGTTTATGCCTGTTTGCTGATCGTCTGAATTTTGCATGTTACTGGATTACGTTTTTGGATCACGTTCTGGATTTACCTGCCTGCGTGTCTCTCAATAAAACTGTTCACATTGTGCTTGCATCCTACCTTGTCTCCGTTACGTCACAATACCAATTTTTTTTATTTAAACTTTAATAAGGAAGTCTGTCATAAACAGTTAAATGTAAGCTCTCTGCTCATGGTCAGTGTTAATTGTAAAATAAACAAGCATAACACATTTATTTTTAAATATCTTAAACAATAGAGCCCTAATTAAAAGTGGATTAACACAAGCATGATCCATATTAGGAAAAAGGCTAATAGCTTTCTAAGGAAATAAATTAATCAGAAATCTGAAAATGGCTGTGCACCGACGCTCCCCATCCAACCTGATGGAGCTTGAGAGGTCCTGCAAAGAAGAATGGGAGAAACTGTCCAAAAATAGGTGTGCCAAGCTTGTAGCATCATTCTCAAAAAGACTTGAAGCTGTAATTGGTGCCAAAGGTGCTTCAAAGTATTGAGCAAAGGCTGTGAATACTTATGAACATGTGCTTTTTTTGTTTTTTTATTTTTCATAAATTTCATACTCATTAAAAGATTTCAAACTTCTTTCACGTTGTCATTATGGTGTATTGTCTGTAGAATTTTGAGGAAAATAATGAATTTAATCCATGTGGGAATACGGCTGTAACATAACAATGGGGAAAAAGTGAAGTGCTGCGAATACTTTCCGGATGCACTGTATATAGTATATTGTATGTAGTGAAACTGATCTTGTTCTCTCCCTGTCTCCTATCTATCTGTAGGTGCTGGGGAATTGGGAAGTGCTGTGTGCATATGTCTGCCTCCTAACCTGCTCCAGCTCTATTATAATCACCAGGAGCTTCTGGATCCCCTGCTTCAGGGGTGAGAAACTTCATAACTGAGCCGAGAAATGACAGGTTTTCTGTGAATGCTGATGATGACATGACATATCATGTGTACACATCATTGATTTGTTTTGTAATGGGTTGTGTTGTCCATTTGTCCTGCAGGTGGTGCTCACATCCAGGCATGCAACAATGTCTCCAGTCACCTGAAACCCTTAAGGTGATCATTCTTTGTTCTTATCTATAGCCTTCTGAACTTTGCTTTGAAATGGTGGTTTTAACTCTCTCACCCCGTAAGGCCGATATAGCGGCTTTACAGTGTAAACGTTATCCCCGTGAGGCCGGTGTACTGGCATTTCTCTGCTATGATTCCTTACTTATTTAATTATTATTTTTTGACCCGGAAGGTTGATTAAGTCATGACGTCACGACGTGATTACAACATTACACTGTCATTAGAATGAAGATGATCCAAGTGTGAATATTGGTGTAATAGTAGAAGTTAACTAAAATGCCAAAGTGAAAAGCTAATTGTGTTCCAGCTAAAGTTACACCTACAGTGAACACAGGTACATCTAAAACAGTGGGGGGGGGCGTACACAGGCGAGAGCGAGGATTCTAGATAGTGACAGCAGTGAAAGTTCAGGCGATGTTGAAACCGAAACTGATAGAGACGCAAACGCTCCTGATTTTGGCCCAGGAACTCAGGGTTGGCGTGCTGTTTCTCTGGGGAATATAGGATTATGGGACATAATACTGTGGGAACTTGGGGGTAAGAGGGTTAAGACTGAATGGTTTCAATGTGTGGGTTGGTTTTTTTTTTTTTTTTTTTTGTGTGTGTGTGTAGTTTTCCTCAAGAATCCAATAAGCTAATTGATTTGCCAGAGGATTACTGTGCACTGATCAACCAGGCTTTCAGCTTCACGTGAGTGTGTGTGTACTGAGTTGCATTCATTTATACCCAGTATCTGCTTAATAGAATAGAATTCTGTTGGACTTCTCTAGTTATTGCTTTTGTGTTTATAACCTCCATTGTTTTTGTAGCTGTCCTAAGTCAGATGGAGTTAAGTCTTGAGCTCAAACTCTGTGCTTGGTGTGTGGCACGATGCTGTGTTCTCAGAGCAGCTGCTGCCAGACTGAGCTGGAGGGTGAGGACGTTGGAGCGTGTACTGCACACACCTTTGTTTGCTGAGCTGGTGTTAGCATCTTCCTCAGGTTAGAAGGAAGACATATCTGTGTTGATTGCCATGTCTTATAGGTGCCTTCAATTCAATTTTATTTGTATAGCGCTTTTTACAATAGACATTGTCTCAAAGCAGCTTTACAGAAATATCAACACGGTATACAGATATTAAAGGTGCGAATTTATCCCAACTGAGCAAGCCACTGAGTGGCGACGGTGGCAAGGAAAAACTCCCTAAGATGTTTTAAGAGGAAGAAACCTTGAGAGGAACCCGACTCAGAAGGGAACCCATCCTCATCTGGGTAACAACAGATAGTGTGAAAAAGTTCATTATGGATTTATATGAAGTCTGTATGGCCTTAGGAGCAGCCGTAGTCCCAGCAGTCTGGAATTAGAGAAGATTTGAGCTCCATCCAGAGGCAGAAAGAATCTGGATCTCTAGTATCTCCATAAATTCATGTGGGGCTCGGCGAAAGGAGAGAGGGAGAAAAAAGATTATGACTGCGAAGTAGTAGAACAGAATCTAGTCAGGGTAGGCTTGAGTAAACAAATACGTTTTAAGCCTAGACTTAAACACTGACCTTGCCTGTTTATATCAGGGCTGGGCATTGGTGTGAATTAGTCAGCATTAATCCCTCACACATGGGTTACTCATTTTGGGAAGGAAGCTGTAAAGCTACTAAATAAGAAAAATAACAGCAGCTTGCTAAAAATACTCCAAATAACACTTTAATTTGAAGTTCCATAATAAACTATTTATAAGCAAGGAATACATGGTTTATTATTGAAAGAGGATGTAATCAATTAACTGGTCAAATATTATCATGTTACATAACAAGCATTTTCCAAAATGTTTAAAAAACTATTCATTTTCTTCATTTATTAATACAGAATCAGGTTCTCTTCCTGTACCTCGATGACTATAGAGAACTGTCCACGGGCTCAGGTGAGAACTCAAACAAGATACTCGAGATGCCTTGTAAAATTTGTTTAAACCACTGTTTATATCATTCTCTTTCCCTCCCAGATGGAGGAATGGGCTACACACAGATTAAGAAGCTCTGGCGCTAGCACAGCATCACCGAGGAGATGGGTCATGCACAGGAAGCTAATCAGACTCTGGAGGACATTGACTGGGAGATCCTGGATTTTCTTGGCTAATGCCAAATCTAAACTAACCAGGGATCTGCACATTTACCTAGAAATAGTATGGAATCTTGAACATTTCCTTTTTTTTGTTTTGTTTTTTTTTTGTTTTTACATTTCAAAATTCTAAAAACTTGTTTATTTCTAATTTTAAATAAAAAAACTTCTTACTCAAAATAGACAAATGTCATATTCTTTTAGAAATATATCTCAGAAGTTCAGTGATCCATAGCTAATGGATGCTGTAATGTACAACTGTTCTGAGCACATTTTCTGTTTTTCACTTGCAGCCTACAGCCAAAATCCCCAGTAGTGACTGAACACATCAAATGCTGAGTTTACTTTTACAGTCTTGAATTAACACCTCTGCTAACTGCGTCATCACCTACAGTGCTGAATTGACAGTTTACTTAACAGCCATAATGCTCACTGTTTACAATACGAATTAAAGATTATATAAACCCTGGAATTGTGAATTAAGCACACCTTTGGTTAAAAGAGGGGAAAAAAAGAATTGGTTTATCACTCGTTGGTTTTGTAAATAAGGCTTGGTGAAAATTAGGTTTAAGCTCTGTTTGTGCCACAGGCTATATACCCTTCCTCTAATTTGTTTTCAATGGATGTGTACTGTTTTACAATCTAAGGGCTTTGTTTGCATCTATAATGATTACACGGATAAGACATGTTTACCGTTTGTCACTTTCCTTTTTTTCTCTCTCCTTTTTGGATATACCAGTTAAATGTCACGGTTTAGTCAACTGTAACTCTTTTTGTTCCTGGTTGTTTGGAATCAGTTAATAAACTGTGTTTTTAATATTGTATTTTGTTCATTAGATTATAACAGATTGTGAGGCATTTTTGCTGCGTTTGTTTCTTTAGTTTGGAAATTCTCCTTATGTCTCTCTTAATCACACACGGACAAAAACCAAATGTCAGAAATGTTTTACTAATTATTGACCAGCATGCAGGGATGCAAGGAATAAGTTGTTAGACATAACTTCAGTAAGCACTCATGCTGAATGAATAAACACAAACACGCGCATCACCGGAAAGCCTCGACCATTACAGCTCTGAGACAAACACGGAAGAAACTAAAACTCCCGCTAAAGCGCTACACCAATTAAATAGCAGCTCGTCCAGGAGCTCCACCAATTAGAGCGTAGCTGCGTTTGTTCGCGAGTTCCGTCTGGAGGTGAAAAGCAACCTTAACGCTCATTACTGCCCCCAAGCGTCACTGCAGTTACTCAACACTCCCACACATTACAGCAGGGGTGTAAAAGATTTTAATGACTTTTTTTTTGCAGTAACCTTGGCACCATTTTCAGATCCTTGATGTCAGCTCATCAAGGAACGTTACACGTAGAGCTGTATTATATGATCTAAGACTAGGTCTGCATCCCACCACACTATTTCCAATATAGCTCCACATGTGGAGCAGTGTTTAGATTTTGTGCTGATATAAAGTGGAATCAGCTCCCAGTCGATGTTAAATGTGCCACAGATGTAAATATCTTTAAATCTAGATTAAATACATTTTTTTCATGTACACATAATTTAGGCTTGCACTTTATGTTCATATTGCACTATATTCTTTGCACTATGACTTATGAATTGTATTTGATTTCATTTAGACCTTTAAGGAGTATTACTAATTTTTTAAATTCCACACTCCTTTCAGTCTAACTTCGCATTTGCTTCACTCTCGGTTTACACTCACATCACTTTCGCTTCTCTTTTGTTGCTGTCAGATCCTAATGCGACTGAGATCGTTAAAAGTGTCTAATTAAAGTCAGAATGATTTCCCCATTTTCCAATAAAATAAAAAGTCACATATACTTGTTCAATCATCTTAAAAAAACAGTTTCGCCCCAGAGGGCAGGGCATTTCCCACAAACTGAAACTGACTTTTCACCAAAGAGCTGCTGCTTCTCATCCTTCTGCTACTAAAAGAAAGCAGTTTTTAGTGTGAAATATGAGCTCATTAGGTTTAAAACCATCCTGATGACAAAAACATCTCAGAATGAGAGTCACACTCAATGACAAACCAGCGGAAAGCATTGAGTGATCAACTTTACACCAAACATAATGGAGAGTTTCATATTTTTAATATTAAACATTTGGATATTTTAACATTTTGAATGGTTGTATTTTGTCTCTTCATTATTAAACAAACATACATTGTGTTTCAAACATATGCAGTTTTGCAAAACATATGTCTTATTCACTGCATGACTTTTTATTACGTAATAGTAAATTCATGATCTTGTTTTTGGTTTAGAAGTTTCCAAATTCTGATGTCACCCTGGTAACTCTGCTGTTCAACCAACCTTCTCCATTGTTCTTGTTCATGTTTTTTTGCCTGGTGATTTGGATGTGTTTGCCACCTACACTTACATGCAACTGGCCTTTGCGTGTGAGGCAAACAGGATATCCACTACACTACAGAAACCACGGACAGTGAAGCTCTTTGGCTGTTGACCATGGTCTGCTGATGAGAAACGCACATAGTTAAACTTTTGTTCACCAGAGTTGACTTGCACAACACGGCATTGGTGGTATAGTGGTGAGCATAGCTGTCTTCCAAGCAGCTGACCTGGGCTCGATACCCGGCCCATGCACGGATTGAAACCGGTAGCTACTTGCGGTACTTTATGGTAGTTGGCACAGAATGAAGGAATCACCTACCTGAAAATAAATTGGTCAACAGAATGTGCCATAGGCTTCTCTGCAGGCCTCCTAGAACTCTTCCTGCTTCCCACTTGTATTGTTAGTGGTTCTTTGCTGTTTGTTAACACATCATTATCCATCAGGGCACGTTTGACCTGTGAACAGGGGCGAAAATGTAAGAACATGAGGTCTCTCCGTGTCTGTCTTTTGTTAGCGACAAGCTAGCATGCAAACTGTGATGAGAGGTGTACATTTTCCACAATCAGCCATCTATATAGTCAATGTTTTATATTTAATAAGCAATTATGTCTATATGCTGATTGGTCTTAAGCAGCGTTGTCCAATCTTCAGGTTTTCATTCCAATCTAGCAGGAGCCACACCTGATTCCAACTGTTTGATCTGCTGATCTTGGCTTTCAATAGACTAAAGTGTGGCTTCTGCTTGGTTAGAATGAAAACCTGCAACCACACCGGCCCATTCTGGATAAGACTGGACAACCCTGATCTAAAGCAAATAACCACTAAGGTAAGTGCCACTTTGTGAGTTCTGAATCTGTCATGCTGACTTGACGTCACTCGATGAACAGGGAAGGAACTGGTAGATGAGAAGATGTTGTATATAAAATATACATGAAAAACACAAGGGAGACCTAGTATGAGTAATATGTAATTTTATTGAAAATTCACTGGGCTGACGTTCACCTAAGACACAACACACACAGATAAGCAAGGCGCAAACCATACATGTATTTGATTAAGTGCGGCAGGCCTCAGAGCGTGGGCGAATGGTCAACTAAGAGACACACACACACACACACACACACACACACACACACACACACACGCCTATGCCACCACGCATAAAAGGAGTGTTAGGATATTATGAGGATAATAAGGATTATAAGGATATTATAATGATATTGTGAAGTATGGAGTACAGAAAAGGGGGTAAAATACTTGCAAGCAGAATAACCAGATATAAAACAGAAATGTAGAGCAAATATGAAAAGAAAAAAGCATTATAAAACAGAAATACAGAAAAATGTGAAAGAAACTTACTCATAATGCACTTGAAGGTGTGGAGGATTATTTTCTCATGAGAAAAAGTCAGGAGTAACACAGACGAAGGCCTTAATTTTAAGAGAGAACCAAGACGGGCCGTTTATAAGGGTAGTTGAGCCAAGTTGCACCTGTGAGATAACCGTCGATGGGAACAGCCGACCCCGTGAGACCAAGGTCTCTCCAAAATGTTGAGTCTCGTACCTATTGGTATTATGGGAAAGCCCTTTCGAAAACCTAATGGTGTTCGGGGAAGCCTCTTTCTAAAACATAATGGTATTGCGGGAAGGCTCTTTCTAAAACATATTGATGTCTGGGTCATCCTGACCCTAAGAAAACCGTATAAATAGAAGAGCTTCAGCTCTGTTTTTTTTAGATCGCATTTTGGGACGTCTCAAACTGTGTGGATCTCGTGTGGTGGAATGGAACGAATAAACCTGGACCCTTGCTTCTTCTCACTCACTGCTGGTGTCTTATTTTTCTTTCTCCAATTGAATATGTGAGTATCTGTTTCTATGTTAAGTGTCTTCAGGTAATAGGCAAAATTTGGACCTTCCCACTGTTGACGAATGGCAATTTCAAGTTGAGGGTTCGTTTTCTTTGCGTTTTCCCGCTTGGAGGTGGGGAATTACAAGCTGCAACCTCGAGTCAAGCGCATCATTACTCTTGTCTTCTTGATGAAGGAAAGAGCCAGGCTTCCACGTTCAGTGGAAAAGCAGAGACTGCCTGTGATTTTGCAAGCAGCTGATATCTGCCTTGCTACAAAAGGCTCAATGGAAGGGAAACCGCTCCCAGCCTTTTCCGGGCGTAGACCTCTTGCTGATAGGTGAACTTGGTGACCAGTACTTTACGGAAATTTTTCAGTCACGTTCAGAGTCTTATTGAGCAACAAAAGAGCCAGGCTTCCACTTTCTGTGGAAAACCAGAGACTCCCTTTCATTTCGTAAGCAAATGTTATCTGCTTTGCTACAAAAGCCCAAAAAAAGGAAATCTGCTCTGTTCAAGGTCTCGCTTTCTGGCTGTTCCTGGAGGACCTGATCCTACAGCGATGACAACCGGTCAGTTATTAAAGCAAAGTTCAAAACTTCCAGCTTGTTTCTGCCCGGTCTCGGACCAGGGACCTTTCGCGCAGGAGCCGAAAATAGTTATGCTTAACTTTCCTTAACTTTTCCCATTCATTCTCAATGGTAGTCCTTATCACTACAGATGCAATATATTTTTGGCCACATGTTGAATCCATGGCGTTGTTCCGAGGGTTGGTTTTTATCACTACAGATGCAATATATTTTTGGACACATGTTGATTCCATGGCGTTGTTCTGAGGGTTGGTTCTTATCACTACAGATCACTATATTTTTATCTCGCGAATAAACTATACTTTATCGGCTTTATTTTTTCGGCTTTCATCTCTTTTTGTTTAGGTCTTTTTTTCTTCCAGATGTCGAATTAACATTCATCGTTTTACCTGAGAAAAAAAGCGCAATTAGGGGGCAGGTAAAGTGAACTGTGCACTTACATTTACATTCATTCATTGAGCAGACGCTTTTATCCAAAGCGACTTACAAATGACAAAATGACTTATTTACTCAAAAGAAACATCGGTATATTATGAATATCATTTGAATGGTTTAAACTATATAATAAAATGCTTTTATATATTTATTTATGTCAATTGTTCGTGTCTATGGGTACTATTCAGGCTATCAGCATGAAGAAAAAAAAATTCCCTGGGAGAATCAACGTGTCCTTCAGGAGAGGCCCATCAGGTAATTTACGTCGGGACCCATCTGAAGAGGCAAGAAGCATTAAAGACAATCCTTCATTGCAAGTCAAGTCAACACCTCAAAGAGAAGATGTGGTCAGGAACAATGCCCGTTCTATTGTTTTACAGAGGGGAGGGCATGTTTCAGACAAGCAAGAAGTGTTAGGAGAATACATTCTTCAGTTTGGGAAGTACAAAGGGAGGTCCTTCTGGTGGATAGTGGAGAATGATATTGGCTACACTTTGTACTTGTCCAGTAAGGTTGATGAGGAAGAACAGGCTGGGCAGTTCAACCCAGATGGTCATTGCAAGGAGAGCCTCCTTTCCTTTCTTGAATATTCAAGATGCTTTAAGGAAATTGAGGATCTCCGGCGATATCTTTCAGAGAGGCCAGACCCAGTGCCAGTTTTGTCAGATGATGACAATGTTGTTGGATTTGGGGCACGAGCACAAGACACCTAAAGGAAGATCTGGAATACCAGGGCTGATGGGTATGCTGCCTTTTTAATGGGGAAGAGCTGTGTTCCTGGAAGTAAAATGTACCGCTTGCAGCAATATCTTTTAAAGCAGAAAAAACAGGTGACCACAGCCCCTTCTGCTACACCTTCACCCTCACCATCAACTCCCTCTGCAACATCCACTTCACGCCTTTCCTCTGATTATCCAGGTGAGTAAACCACATTTATATTTGTTTATATTGATTCTTACAGTCTACTGATGTATTTGTTTCATTTCACAGTAATGGAGGAGGATGAGGAACTGGAGAAGATGATGCTGAGTCTGTCTCCACCCAAAAGTCCTACACAGCAGAGTAAGTGAACCAAGAGGCTGCATTAATGTCATGTCTGTTATGTCCAGAATTATCTAGTTCAACCTGTTTATGGCATATTAAATTGCACATACTAGAGTTATACTAAACAAATTCTATTGTATATTTCAGAGTTACCTGCAGCCACTGGGTGTCCAGTCTTGTTCACAACAAGAGGGTATTTTCCACAGCAGTTTTGGAGGAGTATCCTATTACCCACAGATTTATCCTTCATAACTCTTTTCACACCTTTTTTATTGTTTTGGCAGTGTTCTTGCCTGTTCTAAAACTTGTGTTCTTTTGTTATACTAACTATTGGTAAAGGTTGAACATACCAGTGATGAGGGTGAGTGCACTTCATGAATATTATGCATGCTGTTTAACATGTTTGTATTGTCTACTCAAAGCTTTACCTGTTTTTAAAGAGTAAACTTTCAAATTAGGGTCAATTTGTGATCATTTTAAGTTTTTAAATAATCTGTACAACTCAATCATATAGGTGAACATTATTTGAACTTGCATTAATGGAATTTTTAAATAAATATTCTATTGATGTAAGTTCTAACTGATCTAACAAAAGAAAAGACAGGTAAAGACATCTCATTCATGTCATTTACATGAATGTTTTATTAATTTTTTAACTTATTGTTCCATGCAGTTCTGCCACAGCCAACACCACATGTGGTCTGCCATCCTCACATACCACCACCTCCTGTGCCTAACACTTCCTCACAGAGTAAAGCCCCTGCATCACTTGCCAGAGTACCACCACTAGCTGCACAGTCAGTACCTACAGCACCTCCAACAGCTGCTGTGAAGTCAGTACCTGCTGAACATGCACCAGTGCCCTCCACACAGACAGACGCCCCTGTATCCAGTTGCATCCAAGATATTAACTGCTGGAACTGCTCCCTCCAGCAAAAAAGCTGGATGAAAACAGCGATAGAAGCCATGGGACTCTAGCCAGGATCACGACCCGTGAGACATCTTATGAACATGCTTTCCTTGTGGCGTTATCCTCCTCAGCCTGAGCTTATAGAAACCAACACAGGCCTGCCATCACCAAAATACTTCCAGCTCCATCCATTCTTCATCTGGAAACCGGAGCACAGTATTATGGAAAGGCTCAGGAACAATTTCATCCTGCCTTGTCTTTACAGCTGTCCACATCCTCAGGTTGTTTCCTCTGGTGTGGGAAGACCCAGAGTGATTCTTGGTACCAGTGGGCAATATTAGATCCTTTCATCTCGTCTGTGCTGTAAAGCATGCAAAAAATACTGGTTCGCTGATAAACCCCAGTGGCTAGACATGCTACCAAAGCGTTTTACAAACATCTTGCCAGTGATGGATGAACTGCGGCGCTCTGGAAAATCACCAAATGATATGGCCAACCAGCTGTCTGAGGTGCTTCACCTGAAGTATGAAAGAGCCCACCTAGCCTACCTGCTCAGCGTACAGAACACCAGGGATGCTGAAGCAGGGCTGTATGGACAGAGGACCATCACTGGGGCACTGAGGAAGGATGACACACCAGCACCGTTTGGGGGTTATGAGGACACTGATGGGTGGTATGGGGTGTCTGTGACTGCACACTATGTGGTGGAGTGTCTTCTTCAAGAATATCAGCGGCAGGAGGCAGCTCTCACTCAGGTCCTACAAGGCACTTTTGGACAGGTGTTCAGTTCAGATCACACACGCAAAGTTGCTAGAAAAGTGACTCTGTCATCTGGCACAATGTCATCCTACGCTGTGATGAATGAGAACTGGATGACCCTTTCCTGGGTGATGCTGCAATCTAAAAGTGAGCGGTCCTTAGAGTCAGTGTACTGTGGGCTGGCCAATCGCTACAGTGCTGCTGGCATCCCCAAGACCAAGTACCAGTGGGTGGACAGGTATGTATCATCACATCACGCATCACATCAAGTGTATGCGAAGGTAATGAATATACTTAACTGATTTTTTTTTATTTCCCTTTTGTGTACTTAGGGACTGCTGTGCCACTTTCAGAGTCATGGACCCAGCACCTTATGAGCACCTGCAGTGGGATGCCTGGAGGACCACTGAAGCTATCGTGGCAGAGGTTACCTCAGAGAACCTCAAGAATTTGTGTGCCGCTTGCCTGAAGTACAATGAGAACATCACTGTTAAATTGGACTTATTTCACTGTATGCGGCGGTTCACCAGGGATTGTGTGTCGGAGCACCATCCTCTGTATAGCTCCTTCTGTCAGTTCCTCTCTGCTGCCTTCTCTGTAGTGGATCAGAGCGACCTGGTGAAACTGAATAATGCATACATATTCTGTGGTATTGTGCCTGCTAATCCCACCAAGCAGCACATCAGACAGCACTGCAGGACAAAAGTGCCAAATCCCAGAGAGCTGGTCCAGAGAGTGGAAGAAGTGCTTCAACATTTCCACCTTGCTAAGGATCCCAACAACATCTTCCTTTTTAAACCCTCAATGCTAAAGGTGTGGTGGATTCAGCGTGTACACATCCTTAGAGGCTGCCTGAGTGACCCTGAGGTGGAGGAAGGAATCCTCTACAGACACGTGGGTACCTTACAGCTCAATCATGTAAAGGGTGATGGAGCTGCTGGATCCCTGGATCCCTGTCAGAGGCACTTCACAGCAGGAGGGGTTTCATTTCCACCAGGCCCATTGGGTAATAGACAATCGTTTCTCTCCAGAGCTGTTCCAGGCACAGGGAATGACTGGTGTGGCACGCTGGAATTATCAGCAGCTAGTGGACCTGAAGCAGCCTGGGGTCATCCTACCTGCAGTGTTTGACCCTGTGTTAATGATGAATTTAAACAGTGCCTCTGTGAGCGTGACAGGACAGCCCAAATATCCAGCCTTGCATATATCCAGCAGGGACACAGGAGAGCGATTTGGCCTACGGTATGTGGAGCCAGGCTGTCGACCAGTGCCTCTTGACTTTGCCAAACATAAGTGCAGGAAGTCAGCTTTAGGAGATGTGGAGATTCCAGAAGAGTGTTCATCTAGCTTTGAATCCTCAATTCCATCTAAGGTACTCCTTTACACTTTGTTTTTATTTGATAATGGACAAAAAGATTTGTATTACTTCATAATTGATTGTTTTTCTCACTTGCATACTCATTTTGCTCAATTTCAGGAATGGTTGGATGATTCCTCTTCTGCTGAGACCCCTCTTGCTGCAGAACCAGAGGCCAGCCCACAGACTGTCATCTTTCATCAGTTTTCCAGTCCAAATGACTGTGACAGTAAAGGAACAAAAGTCTGACGAATTTCTGTTAGATGCAGGTAATTGCATTATTCATACAGGCACTAATGTGTGTAATCTGTCTGTCTCATATATGTACACAAAGACTCAAATACTTTAGTTAAGTAATTTTGTGAATCTCCTCGTCCCTCTGACACAGGCAGCAGTTGAGAAGATGGTTAAAGACATCCTAGAGGTATGAACCCTGCTTGCAGCTTTGTCAGCTGTAGGTGTCAAGTCACTGGTGCTCAATCTCCTGCTGTTTAATTAAAGCAAGTGGCACATACAGAGTGTTTAATTGGCAAAACTTTGAATCCACTTGCAAGGCCTGCTTTCTTCATGGCACAGTGTCCCAACACTGATACCGACACGCACCCTGTGGTGAAGAATGTATTGTTTTCCCCTCTGTAATACAACCACATAAAGCCCGCTTTATGTTACAATTAAACACGGGAGAGCTGTCTATTAGCGGAGTGATTTAATCTGGTGTGGTAAGAGCAGAAAAATCTGAAAAAAAGTAGAGTATATGTGTCGCATGGAAACCATGGCTCACGACAGACAGAATCGCACTCGGCTGAGCAAACAAGCCCCATGGCTTTCATACAGTCGGGCCTAATGAAAAACAAACTCCCTATCAGGGAATCGAACCCCAGTCTTCCGCGTGACAGGCAGAAATACTGTCCATTATACTAACGAGGAAAGCCTGGCAGCGTGTGAGAAGACCCATGACACCTTGGAATGTTGAGACCATGAGTGACCAAAACATAAATGAGCCTTGGAGTCACTCTTAAGCCTTGTCTCATTCGCCATCGTGGTTATGGCTGGTAAAGAAGGTTGGCACATTGAAACGATCAAAACATAAACCATCAGAACATAAATTAACCAAGGAAATGCACTTAAGTCTTGTCTCATGCTCCCTTCCTCTGATGGCCAAGAGAAAATGGCACTGGACTTGGAATGCACTGGGGTCTCCCCTACACAACTTCAAGCCTGCTCAAGGCATGTCAACGGTCTGTGTCGACTAACTCGTGTGCACTTTCTTGCCAACTGCAGAGAGAAAAGGGCACTGGACTTGAACTACACTGGTGTTTCACCTGTGCAACTTGAAGCCTGTTATGAAATATAAACGAGACTGCAAAGTTGTTGTTGAAGAAGAGTCTAACATCAGACCATAAATGAACCAAGGAAATGTATTTAATGCCCCAACCCTAACCACTTTAGTGGTTAGGGTTGGGGTTAGGGGTAAGGGTTAGGGTTGGGGTTATGGTTAGCGGTTAGGGTTAAGGTTAGGGGGTTAGGGTTAAGGTTAGGGTTAGCGGTTAGGGTTGGGGTCAGGGTAGGCGCTAACCTGTATGCACTGGCCATCTTATGTCGCTCACTCCACTGGGTTTCTACCCCATGTCAGCCGGTCCATTCCCACCATTCTTTTTCTCTTTTGTTCTTTTCTCCAGGAACTACACCGGCATGGGTTGGCCTACGGAACAGCGACACGGAAAGAGTTCCATCGGACTCAGTGAGTGTATTCTTAGGGTCATGTCGTGTTTGCATGCCGTGTGTCTTTTTTCTTGTGTGTCTGTTTTCAGCAGTTCATCCATCACTGGCAAGATGTTTGTAAAACGCTTTGGTAGCATGTCTAGCCACTGGGGTTTATCAGCGAACCAGTATTTTTTGCATGCTTTACAGCACAGACGAGATGAAAGGATATAATATTGCCCACTGGTACCAAGAATCACTCTGGGTCTTCCCACACCAGAGGAAACAACCTGAGGATGTGGACAGCTGTAAAGACAAGGCAGGATGAAATTGTTCCTGAGCCTTTCCATAATACTGTGCTCCGGTTTCCAGATGAAGAATGGATGGAGCTGGAAGTATTTTGGTGATGGCAGGCCTGTGTTGGTTTCTATAAGCTCAGGCTGAGGAGGATAACGCCACAAGGAAAGCATGTTCATAAGATGTCTCACGGGTCGTGATCCTGGCTAGAGTCCCATGGCTTCTATCACTGTTTTCATCCAGCTTTTTTGCTGGAGGGAGCAGTTCCAGCAGTTAATATCTTGGATGCAACTGGATACAGGGGCGTCTGTCTGTGTGGAGGGCACTGGTGCATGTTCAGCAGGTACTGACTTCACAGCAGCTGTTGGAGGTGCTGTAGGTACTGACTGTGCAGCTAGTGGTGGTACTCTGGCAAGTGATGCAGGGGCCTCACTCTGTGAGGAAGTGTTAGGCACAGAAGGTGGTGGTATGTGAGGATGGCAGACCACATGTGGTGTTGGCTGTGGCAGAACTGCATGGAACAATAAGTTAAAAAATTAATAAAACATTCATGTAAATGACGTGAATGAGATGTCTTTACCTGTCTTTTCTTTTGTTAGATCAGTTAGAACTTACATCAATAGAATATTTATTTAAAAATTCCATTAATGCAAGTTCAAATAATGTTCACCTATATGATTGAGTTGTACAGATTATTTAAAAACTTAAAATGATCGCAAATTGACCCTAATTTGAAAGTTTACTCTTTGAAAACAGGTAAAGCTTTGAGTAGACAATACAAACATGTTAAACAGCATGCATAATATTCATGAAGTGCCCTCACCCTCATCACTGGTATGGTCAACCTTTACCAATAGTTAGTATAACAAAAGAACACAAGTTTTAGAACAGGCAAGAACACTGCCAAAACAATAAAAAAGGTGTGAAAAAGAGTTATGAAGGATAAATCTGTGGGTAATAGGATACTCCTCCAAAACTGCTGTGGAAAATACCCTCTTGTTGTGAACAAGACTGGACACCCAGTGGCTGCAGGTGACTCTGAAATATACAATAGAATTTGTTTAGTATAACTCTAGTATGTGCAATTTAATATGCCATAAACAGGTTGAACTAGATAATTCTGGACATAACAGACATGACATTAATGCAGCCTCTTGGTTCACTTACTCTGCTGTGTAGGACTTTTGGGTGGAGACAGACTCAGCATCATCTTCTCCAGTTCCTCATCCTCCTCCATTACTGTGAAATGAAACAAATACATCAGTAGACTGTAAGAATCTATATAAACAAATATAAATGTGGTTTACTCACCTGGATAATCAGAGGAAAGGTGTGAAGTGGATGTTGCAGAGGGAGTTGATGGTGAGGGTGAAGGTGTAGCAGAAGGGGCTGTGGTCACCTGTTTTTTCTGCTTTAAAAGATATTGCTGCAAGCGGTACATTTTACTTCCAGGAACACAGCTCTTCCCCATTATAAAGGCAGCATACCCATCAGCCCTGGTATTCCAGATCTTCCTCCAGGTGTCTTGTGCTCGTGCCCCAAATCCAACAACATTGTCATCATCTGACAAAACTGGCACTGGGTCTGGTCTCTCTGAAAGATATCGCCGGAGATCCTCAATTTCCTTAAAGCATCTTGAATATTCAAGAAAGGAAAGGAGGCTCTCCTTGCAATGACCATCTGGGTTGAACTGCCCAGCCTGTTCTTCCTCATCAACCTTACTGGACAAGTACAAAGTGTAGCCAATATCATTCTCCACTATCCACCGGAAGGACCTCCCTTTGTACTTCCCAAACTGAAGAATGTATTCTCCTAACACTTCTTGCTTGTCTGAAACATCCCCTCCCCTCTGTAAAACAATAGAATGGGCATTGTTCCTGACCACATCTTCTCTTTGAGGTGTTGACTTGACTTGCAATGAAGGATTGTCTTTAATGCTTCTTGCCTCTTCAGATGGGTCCCGACGTAAATTACCTGATGGGCCTCTCCTGAAGGACACGTTGATTCTCCCAGGGAATTTTTTTTTCTTCATGCTGATAGCCTGAATAGTACCCATAGACACGAACAATTGACATAAATAAATATATAAAAGCATTTTATTATATAGTTTAAACCATTCAAATGATATTCATAATATACCGATGTTTCTTTTGAGTAAATAAGTCATTTTTATCATTTGTAAGTCGCTTTGGATAAAAGCGTCTGCTCAATGAATGAATGTAAATGTAAGTGCACAGTTCACTTTACCTGCCCCCTAATTGCGCTTTTTTTCTCAGGTAAAACGATGAATGTTAATTCGACGTCTGGAAGAAAAAAAAGACCTAAACAAAAAGAGATGAAAGCCGAAAAAATAAAGCCGATAAAGTATAGTTTATTCGCGAGATAAAAATATAGTGATCTGTAGTGATAAGAACCAAGCCTCGAAACAGCGCCATGGAATCAACATGTGTCCAAAAATATACTGCATCTGTAGTGATAAAAACCAACCCTCGGAACAACGCCATGGATTCAACATATGTCCAAAAATATATTGCATCTGTAGTGATAAGGACTACCATTGAGAATGAATGGGAAAAGTTAAGGAAAGTTAAGCGTAACTATTTTCGGCTCCTGCGCGAAAGGTCCCTGGTTCGAGACCGGGCAGAAACAAGCTGGAAGTTTTGAACTTTGCTTTAATAACTGACCGGTCGTCATCACGGTAGGATCAGGTCCTCCAGGAACAGCCAGAAAGCGAGACCTTGAACAGAGCAGATTTCCTTCTTTTGTGCTTTTGTAGCAAAGCAGATAACATTTGCTTATGAAATGAAAGGGAGTCTCTGGTTTTCCACAGAAAGTGGAAGCCTGGCTCTTTCGTTGCTCAATAAGACTCTGAACGTGACTGAAAAATTTTCCGTAATATACTGGTCACCAAGTTCGCCAATCAGCAAGAGGTCTACGCCCGGAAAAGGCTGGGAGCGGTTTCCCTTCCATTGAGCCTTTTGTAGCAAGGCAGATATCAGCTGCTTGCAAAATCACAGGCAGTCTCTGCTTTTCCACTGAACGTGGAAGCCTGGCTCTTTCCTTCATCAAGAAGACAAGAGTAATGATGCGCTTGACTCGAGGTTGCAGCTTGTAATTCCCCACCTCCAAGCAGGAAAACGCAAAGAAAACGAACCCTCAACTTGAAATTGCCATTCGTCAACAGTGGGAAGTCTTCTCATCTACCAGTTCCTTCCCTGTTCATCGAGTGACGTCGAGTCAGCATGACAGATTCTGATCTCACAAAGTGGCACTTACCTTAGTGGTTATTTGCTTTAGATCAGGGTTGTCCAGTCTTATCCAGAATGGGCCGGTGTGGTTGCAGGTTTTCATTCTAACCAAGCAGAAGCCACACTTTAGTCTATTGAAAGCCAAGATCGGCGGATCCAGCAATTGGAATCAGGTGTGGCTCCTGCTAGATTGGAACGAAAAGCTGAAGATTGGACAGCGTTGTTTAAGACCAATCAGCATATAGACATATTTGCTTATTAAATATAAAACATTGACTATATAGATGGCTGATCGCGGAAAATGTACACCTCTCATCACAGTTTGCATGCTAGCTCTCTTTGCACTAATTCTTAGTGCAAAGAGAGCACTAAGAATTCAAGTGGGAAGCAGAAAGAGTTGTTGGAGGCCTGCGGCACATTCTGTTGACCAATTTATTATCAGGCAGGTGATTCCTTCCTTTTGTGCCAACTACCATGAAATACCACAAGAAGCTCCAAGTTTCAATCCACGCATTGGCCGGGAAACAAACCCAGGTCAACTGCTTGGAAGGCAGCTATGCTCACCACTATACCACCAAAGCCACACTAGGCAATTCAACTCTGGTGAACAAAAGTTTAAAGATGTGCTCTTCTCATCAGAAGACCATAGGCAACAGCCAAAGGGCACTCTTGTCCTGGTTTCTGTAGTGTAGTGGTTATCACGTTTGCTCCACGCGCAAAAGGTCCCTGGTTCGAGACCGGTCAGAAACAAGCTGGAAATTTTGAACTTTGCTTTAATGACTGAGCGGTTGTCATCACCGTAGGTTCAGGTCCTCTAGGAACAGCCGGAAAGCGAGACCTTGGACAGAGCAGATTTCCTGCTTTTGTAGCACAGCAGTTAACATTTGCTTACAAAATGAAAGGGAGACTCTGGTTTTCCCAAGAAAGTGGAAGCCTGGCTCTTTCGTTGCTCAGTAAGGCTCTGTGCGTGACTGGAAAATTTTCCGTAACGTAGCGGTCGCCAAGTTCACCTATCAGCAAGAGGTCTACGCCCGAAAAAGGCTGGGAGCGGTTTCCCTTCCATTGAGCTTTTGTAGCAAGGCAGATAACAGCTGCTTGCAAAATCACAGGCAGTCTCTGCTTTTCCACTGAATGTGGAAGCCTGGCTCTTTCCTTCATCAAGAAGACAAGAGTAATGATGCGCTTGATTTGAGGGGTAGGGGTAGACATGGCCAGGGAAGAAGAGAAACAATACAGAGCAGCAAGTAGTTACACAGACTCCTGAATGTTCTCAATAACCATACATTTCATGTAAACATCAACCAGAAAAACTGAAAATATATGTACACACTGTATTTCACAATAATTAACAATGGTCAAGTCCATCAATAACGCAAATGTCCAAGTCTGTTAAGTTCAGTACCCCAACTAAACTTTCTAAATCTTACGGTTCGGTCCCCATTTGGGCGCCACTCTGTAGCGTGGTACCTTATGGGGTTTGGACGCCAGACAGTTCAAATTAACAGTCACTTATAACTTATAATTTGGACATCACTCAGAAGAAGAAAATCAGTAGGTTACTCAATTCTTACAAAATAAGATTATTATTATTTATGCAGTAAACATAGGAAATACAGATCGTTTCAGTCATAGAAACCGAAATAATGAAAACCAAAAAGTTCCCCTACGTGGGATTAATAAACGCACCTATAAGGAAACAAGGCTCTATTCATAAAAGAAAATTTTCACACACAAAAGGCAGAAAAAAAAACATTTAACCCCAAAATAATTCTTAACCAAAACAAAAAAGTTGTTCACTTTAAAAGTTGCACTTCAATGGCGGTGATTTAGGCGTACGGGAGTTCGTGAACCCGAAAGCATGGGAAACCGGCAGTCAGATTCCGCTTAACACTCGGAGTTCTTTACAGACAGTAACATCCAACGATTTAAACATACTGGTTCTCCACAAAAGTATTAAAGAAAGGATCTCAAACCCGTGATGTGCCTCCGAACCCTCAAAACTCCGCTCGCTCGTTTATTCACCTTGGCAGAATATTCCCGAAGTGCCAGCCTCCTGAATCAATATCCACAAGGTTATAATCCACAGTAAGAGCATTAGCATGGTCCTTGGCAAACGCACACCATCAGTTCCGCCATTCCCACCTGGCTCTCATTTCCGCGTCCCGCTTTCTCTCACCTAGTCACCTGTTCTTTTTATTGCTTCCTAAGACCCCACCCTTCTTTCTCTTCATCTCTTTTTTTACTTCCGTTAATTAAAACACCACGGAATGGAACGGACTCCGCTTCTGCGTCACTAAATAGTAAATGGCGCACTTATATAGCGCTTTTATCCAAAGCGCTTTACACCGTGTCTCATTCACCCATTCACACACCAATGGTAGCAGAGCTGCCATGCAAGGCGCTAACTTGCCATCGGGAGCAACTTGGGGTTCAGTGTCTTACCCAAGGACACTTCGGCATGTGGAGCCTTGCTGGCCGGGAATCGAACGGCCAACCCTACGATTACTACGATTAGTGGACAACCCGCTCTACCACCTGATCCACAGCCGCCCCGTCACTGTTCAGCTATCTGTTTCAAATGAATGGGAAAATATCCTTGGCATCCATGCAATTCAAGGATGTTGTAATTGGTAAGTTGTGATGTCAAAAGTATCTGTACCAAGTTGATACTAAAATTTTAAAAAGAATGATACGATAAGTTTTTTTTTCAGTACCGGCAGTACCAAGTATTCTCCTGCTTTCTGATTGACTTTCTTTTGTAGGTATTAATTAACCGTGATTTCCACTCAGCCATCTTACTGGAATTTGTGTAGGTTAGGAATAAGACTGAGGATGGAGTTGTACAGTTTTGTAGTGTGTATCGTTTGTAAATATTGTTAACTTCTTTACCATAGCCATGCTGAGGGAGGTGTTGACTAAATTAGAGATGGTGCTGGACCAACAAACCAATGAGCTTGCTTCAACTCAGGTGTTCCAGGTGCAGTCTTTGGATATTGATGAAGATTTACTGCCCTGCAAGACCTTCCTCAACTGCATAGTCTGGAGCAAAGGATGCAACAGAGCCCAGATTGCAAGCAAAAACTGGTGAGAATTTTTTTCTTTTTTTGTTAACAATTGCTTGCACAATTACACAGCTACTGAGAGTGTTTGTTTTCTCAAGGTGACACACTCGTACTCAAAGCACAACATTCAACACCACTTTGATATAAGGGAACAGTTATGACCTAATCTTTGGTAGAGGAGCAAAACATGGAAAGCACACAGGGCAGGGTAACTGCAGGAGTAGTGAGAAGCACTGACACAGTTGACAAGGCAATACATGCTTATTAATTATTTATATTTTATATTATATTATTGTTTTAAAAATCATAGGTTTCAGGTAAACTGGTTGGCACTTATTGACAGGGCGGATGTGCTCGACTGCACCTGGCGCATATTGAAGAGGGTGACTGCTAATTCCCTGGCAAAGAACCTCAATTGGAGGGGAGTCAATGGAAAGACTTCACTGGCCACTCTCGAACTTGGAGAGGTCATGATTGGTAAGTATATCTGTTTACATACAGAATTAGCTGTCTCTCTCAGATGATATGTAAGGGGTAATCCACGGCTAGATGTGCATTAAACGATTTTAGTGCATGATGTGGAGGAAAAGAACCACTCGTTCAAATCGTCACCTAGCCATGGATTACCCCGCTTATACCATGGTCTTTCCACAATTAATAACGTTAAAGCTGTCATTGATTTTAGAAGCACAAACTTTGATTAGAAGTTTAAAATAACCGTTAATTTCTATTAGTTAGGTCGTTAGATCTGGAATTTTGCCCGATATAAATCAGACACAGAGATAAAGTAGTGTGATGAGATTAAATTTATTTGAATGAATTGACAGATATCTATCAGAGACAGAGAGATTAAGCATGTATGAATTTCCTGCATCATGTGCCTCTCAGCAGTCAGTCAGTGCGTTTACATGGACAACAACAATCCACTGTTAACCCGATTAAGACGATACTTTGATTAAGAAACTACCATGTAAACAGCAATTTTTAATTACCTTAATCTGATTAAAGTCAAGTTACTCGAAGTAAGCACTAATCGAATTAAGACATGTCGAGTACTCCTGTTTTAGTCGCATTATCAACGTGTATTACAGACATGTAAACACCTGAATCACATTATTAACGTCGTGTGAGTTTTCACCGCATTTTAGGACAGGACATGTACACACACGGCAGTGCTCAACATTTTATGGCGAACAAGAGAGCACGGCTGCGTCCCAAACCGCATACTTGCCTACTATAGGCCTGTAGTGGGGAAAATACATCTATCTCGGCTACTATATAGACGCTAAGTGCACGGTTTGGGATGCAGCCCACGGCTTCAAGCAGTTGTCTATTTGCACGTACAGCATGACAAATAAATAACTGCGCTTAAAGCGTTCATAAAAAAATTAAATAAATTGAATGAAATAAATTCAATTGATACGTGAAATTCTGGAGGGACGTCGGATGGCGTGGCGCGGTGACGTAATGACGCGGGCTGTTAATCTAATTATGTTCTATAACATGTAAAATGGGAACATGACAGGAGTATTCTAAAAGCGACACATGTAAACACCTTAATCACATTATTATCTTACTCAGAGTAAGGTCAATAATTAGATTACTGCTGTCCATGTAAACATAGTCAGTGTTGCGCAGCAGTAGTGTAGTAAAACTGAGAGTTGAATTACTTCACAAACAGTGATGGTAACACCTCATTGCTGAGAAATATAATGTAACTTTTTACCAGCAAAGCTATTTTTTTTGTTAAAGTTGCAGACAGCGCCGGCAAGAAGTGTCTGTGTGTACGAATGTGTGTTCATGAATGTCTCTGTATGCTCGAGTGTCTGTGCGTGTGTGTGTGTTTGTGTGTGCACGTAGGCAGCACGTTGATTTAGAAATGCTCACAGTGATCAAACTGACTGGAACTACCTGTGCAATAAACGGTTATAATGCACACCTTCCAGCCAATCAGAATCCAATATTCACACTGACCATGGTATAAACGTAATTAATGCTTAAGATTCATAATAACCTTACGATATGTATTGCTTTCTTCCAATGTTCATAGAAACCTCTTCACGGCTAAAGCTGCAGAGATGGAGGTTGAGGGGACCATGAAGAGGTGGCTCCAGCTGGCATCAGATCGAGAGTGCGGGCGCAAGAGAAGACTTTTGAAAACTTTTGCAAAAAGAAGGTATTTAGAGTGTTTTAACTGTGGTGTCTTTGTTAATTTGTTAAAATGTTCATATTATAGTCTATTTTTGATTGTTTATAAAAGTCCTTGCTGTTTTTAAATGGTTGAATTTGTGTGTGTGTGTGTGTTGGTAGCTGGGTGGCTATACAGTTGCGGTCGGAAGTTTACATACCCCTTGCAGTATCTACAAAATCTTAATACTCTTTACAAAATAAGATTGATCATAAAAATCCTAAGTTTCTTATTTAGTACCGCCATGAATAAACTATTTCACATAACAGATGTTTACATATAGTCCACAAGATAATAGCTGAATTAATCAAAATTACCCCATTCAAAAGTTTACACACGTTTGATTCTTAATACTGTGTGTCGTTACCTGAATGATCTAGGACTCTTTGTATGTGTTATGATAGTTGTTCATGAGTCCCTTGTTTGTCCTGAGCAGTTAAACTGCCCACTGTTCTTCAGAAAAATCCTCCAGGTCCTTCACATACTTTGCTTTTCCTGCATATTTTAGCCCTTTCCAGTAGAGGTTATATGATGTTCCGATCCATCTTTTCACACTGAGGACAACCGAGGGACTCGTACACGACTATTCCAAAAGGTGCAAACATTCACTGATGCTCAAGAAGGTAACAGCATGCATTAAGATCCTGGCTGTAAACGTTGTAAACAGGATGATCATGTAAATTTTTTTGTCTTCTGGGATACTTCTTCTATGCTGTATTAACCATCTTTCTGTAATAAACCTTTTTCACCTCAGAGGACGAGTCTGCAAGTGTTGTCTAATTTCCACGACACAACTCAGTTTTTACATTTTTTAATTTTATTTTTAAAAAAATAATTAAAATTCAATAACCTTTTGACTGTATGAGGTACCGGTAAATGAGAAAAAACATAGTACTACTTTCATAAAATGTCATGTGCAGCTTGATGCTAATTATAGTAATGTATAGTAATTCTGAGTCTTGAACAGTAAACTCTCAAGTGTCATTGTCATGTCACAGCAAACCAGCGACTCCGTTTCCCAGAATGCACCTCAGACTACAAACATGGCAAACACAAACTACAACTCCGAACCAACACACCGACATTGTTAACCTTCTCCAGAATACTAATCAGACAAACCTGTTACCAATGAACCCACTACATTAGAGAAGGAAATACTGGATGTGAAGTGTATTAGTGCTAGTGTGTGTGAATAGACTATCAGTTTAGATACTGACCCTGAACACTCCTAACATGCAGTGCTTTCTTGGGGTGGTGCTGAAGTTGGAGTTGAACCGGTAAGAAAGATATTAGAGAGAGGCTTCCTTACACTCCTGAGGATGTTCAATTAGAACCTGCACCAAACTCACCTGATTCAAGTCATCAGCTAATTAAGCGGCCTGCACGAGCTGAGGTGGGTGCTTTAGAGCAGATAAAACATCAAATGTGTTAGATAAGAGTTCAGAGCCTGTGTTCTAGACACATGATTTAGAGTGGAGACTTAGGCTTAGACCTGAGCTTTGGAGTTATTCTGATTATAGGTTTCAGTGAGGAAGTGACTGAAGTTAAGGAGAGGAACTGAAAATAAAGTTATAGTCTTTCTGAGTAAACAGAATAAGGCTATGTTATTGTTCCCGGGGGAAAAAAAAAGAAACTTGTAGCAGCGCTGATGAAATACATATACATAACAAAAACTGCTAGGAAAAAAAAACTCAGAACATTTGCTTAGCCTAATACGTTTTTTTCCATCTGCACAAAATTATTTTAGCAGCCGCTTTTGCAATAAAAAGACTTAAAGTCGAGGGTCCCTGTAAGTATCTACGGTGAGAGAGAGAGAGAGGAGCAGTGAACCATTGACATCATGTACAGAGTTAGCATGAAGGTGTGATTGACAGTTTTTAGAAATCACTTCCTAATCCTATGCTAAGATGAATACTACTAGGCTACTACTATTATAATAATAATAATAATAATAATAATAATAATAATAATAATAATGAGAAGAAGAAAGATAGATTAAAGGGTGAGGAGTAAAATCAATATAAAGTGGGGCTGTTTTATCTTCAGCAAGAATACCTAGTGCTAATAAGTAATTTGTCAACAACATTGTATATATCTAGTGCCTGGTAATCAACCTCCTCACCTGGTGAGAGGACAGTCCACTCATCCTCACATTTCACACAGTATGAATAATAATGATAACAAAAGGAAGTAAAGCTAAATGAATGTTTTAACTGAGAGCAATACTTTGTACCCATATTTCCAATTGTATAGTAGATTGCACGCGGTTTTTGCTTGTTACGTTCAGACCCGAGGGGATTGCAAACTTCAAAAGCACCATCGTCATTATGACATTCTTCCTCAACTTCCTCAAGCAGATGCTGAGGATCATCAGCCACAGTCTGTTGTAACACAGTGTGTTTATGCTTTTGGTAAATATGACATCTAAAGGACTCATACTTTGAAAAGGTCCTCTGACAGTCATTAAGACCACAAGTTATTGAAAAATTTGCCTCATGTGCATGAATGAGACCAATGTGCTGGATTAATTTGACAATCGCTCTCCGAGAGCATTTAGGACAACAGAATAGGCGAGGCATTTTTGGCAGATATTACTGTAAGAGGTTGATTACTCTGGTAACTGGAGTAGGTAGAGGCTTGTCACCATCCACAGTAAGTTTCAATACATATTGCTGAAGAGAAATCAGAGTGTTCTTCAAATGAGATGGATATGTTGAATTGAAGACAAAATAAGCACAAAATGAAGCAAGAGCCCTTTCATCCACACCGCTAGCCCAGCAGATCTCTATCCCATCGACTTTGATGACTGCAGTGACTCTTCTTGTAAACACAGTTTTGCAGTCAGTGACTTCTGGTACTTGCAGCGGTAACAGCAGACTTTCTATGCCAGCGACCCGCCTTCGAGCCTCAGCTTCATTAACTGTTTTTTTTAAGTATTGGGTTTTTTCACTGTAGAAGTTCACTACAACTGTAGAAGTTGTACAATAAATTCCCCATGAACAACACTGACTGGAGCACATGACCATTAGAAAGATTCAGGTGATGGACTATTAGCAAGTTATTGTCATTCATTCATATAAATTCAACAATTATTATGTTTTTCACTATTTAGCTGTCTTTTTACTTTAAGGATCTAATAAATTGCATATATGAAATGATTTTATTTACAAGTATCAGGTTTGTGATTTTAGGTTATTCGTCATTTAGTACAGCTTCTGACCATTAAATCAAAACAGACTTGTGATTTGATGACATAATGCTTATTTATTTAGAAACAGAAGTACCTAAATACAAACATGCTAAATACTTTATATTTTTATATATAAATAACCAGGTGAAAAAGAAGACAACCTTCCAATTGTGAAACTGGTTATTAAAGCCCTTAATTAAGTGTATTGTCCATGCAGTGTGCACAGATGTCCTTCTCATCTAGGGATAAAATGTTCCGCTGGCCCTTTAAGAAGCAGGAATGTGAGTTCCCGTTCTGCCCAGGAGTATCGCGAGAGTTCACCTGCGAGCAGCGCGATTTACAGCGCGATGCAGGTGCTTCTTATGAAGTGTGAGAACCGGGAAGTTCTTGTGCATGAAGCAAGACTTTAAGTTTAAAATCACAGTGGAGCCACTGAGCAGTGAGACTAAGCATACTCGTCAGGCTTACATCTGAAGACCAAACATCTGTGGTGAAGTTCATCGCGGAGTGGTTATGAAGAAGCTCGTGAATATGATCTGCCATACGGTTGTATAACTCCGGTAAGCAGACGAATGTGAAATAACGCCGACTCGGTAAAGTGTAGCGAGACTCAAGGTGTATTACCAGTCCCTGAAACCCCATGTCCTTCACTACAGAGCATGGTTGATCATCAAGCGCCAAAAAGCGCTATACAAATAAAATTGAAATTGAAACTCCAATACTTTCTGTGTAATTCCTAGAGTTTTTGTGCTGTCAGATTATCAGATGTTTTTAAATTATCGATAGATGAAAAATAACCTTTCGGTATTGGCCGATACATCGGTGCATCTCTAGTTAAAACCAAGAATATAATGGGTAATTGCATATTTCATTTTAATTGCCCCCCCCCCTTTTTTTTTTTTTTTTTTTTTTTTTTTTTTTTTTTTTTTTTTTAACTGAAGGAGCCTTATATGGTCTTGCATGTGTACAAATATTATATTTGTGTGTGTATGTTGTATTTCCTACTGTCGGTAAGGAAAGGGAAAAGGAGACAGACTCATATTCTTGGTTGTACAAAACCACGCTGTAACTTCAATTCAGTTCCATTTTATTTGTATAGCACTTTTTACAATGGACGTTGTCTCAAAGCAGCTTTACAGAAACATATAAACACGGGATACAGATTTTAAATGTGCGAATTTATCCCAGTTGAGCAAGCCGGTGGTGAAAAACTCCAAGATGTTAAGAGGAAGAAACCTTGAGAGACCCCTGGTATAACTAGAAAATGTTGAAAAAGTCCCAGGTATCCCAAGGGTTCCTGTATAAGGCTGTCCTTAAACTTTTCCTGTTAAGGCTGTCCTTAAACTTTTCCGAAGTGCAAGTTTCTTCTAAGTCCCAGGTATCCCAGGGGCCCAATACCTAATAACCTAATGCTTATTTATTCAGAAACAGAAGTAAGTACATACAAAATCCTGCTTTCAATTTTAACTCGGACAGCGTGCTTTCAGTTGATGGACGACCCCATTTATTTTTTGATGAGCTCCAGAGAGGTGTGTATGTATGTATCTGTGTGTGTGTGTGTGTGTATGTGTGTGTATGTGTGTGTATATATATATATATATATATATATATATATATATATATATATATATATATATATATTAGACAACTATATTATATATTTTTGAATTTCATATATAAAATAGTTTTATTCACAAGTGTCATCTGTGATTTTTATTCGCTATGTAGAACATTTAGATCAAGCAATGTCCAGAAATAGGTGTATGAATTTTCTCTCAAAAGTCATGTTGACCAGTTTTGTCTTGTTTTACCTCTCTTGCAACTTCAATCATTGGGCACCAGACTGGAGGCAAACAAGACCTTGTCTGTAAACACTACAGCAAAATTAAAGGTTAGTCACTCCTTTAAAGGACAGGAAATTTACAGGATAGGCACTTGACTTTTCCCACAAAAGTTATATTGTCCTGAATTTTTTGAAGTGTTCAAAAGTATATGGACGGTGTTAAGGGTCTGGGTGTTGTGAGTGGCAGAGCAGCTACATTGTTGCGATCCACTGAAAGTCAATCTTTTGTTTGGGAGCCCTGGCTACATGGGTAGCCCTCCTGAACCAAGTTCCTCTGGATGTTCCAGGGGGACACGTCAGAAAATAAGATTATTATTATTATTTTTTTTTCCTTCTATCATCCAAGGTGCGCCAGGGGCAGAGCGTTTAGACATGAACCCCCGGTATTCAATTGAATTCCATTTTATTTGTATAGCACTTTTTACAATAGACGTTGTCTCAAATCAGCTTTACAGAAACATATAAACATGGTATACAGATTTTAAATGTGCGACAGTCAACACTGGAACCAGCAACAAACAGGTCATTACAAAATTATGGATAGACGGAATGTTAGAAAAAGAGCAGTAAAAAAGGTCAATGTAATGCTCACTTCATTTGGATGTCATTTAAGAAAAAATGATCTTGGTGCTGCAGTGCGAGATGACGAGAGAACTTCATCTAATATCCAAAATGTTGCTGGTGGCACATATCATTATTTTGGTATTCTTAAAGCTTTGTCCAAAACCATGGAAAGAATCTGGTCTTATGTTCTAGAGAAGTATGAATTCAAACTTCAACTGAGCATGGATGTCTTACCACTGTTTAATAGTTCGTCTTTGTAGTTTTGGCCCATTATAGGGTTACTGCAGGGTTATACTAAGAAACCAGTTGTCATTGCTCTGTTCTGTGGTAAATCAAAGCCAACATCACGAACTGACTATTTGAAAGATCTAGTCAGTGAACTGCAAGGGTTAAGCAAGGGATTTGCCATAAATGGGAAGCAATTTTTCCTAAAAGTCGCATCTATCCTGTGTGATGCTCCAGCTAGAGCTTTTATAAAGGGAATTAAATCACATACTGGTTATTCAGGATGTGACAAGTGCATCCAATCTGGTGTGTACATCAACCATAGAATGACCTTTCCTGAGATCAACAGCCCACGTAGGACTGATGAGTCTTTTATCAACATGTCTGATGAAGACCATCATACTGAAACATCTCTTTTAAAAGCTGCAGGAATTGGCATGGTATCATGCTTTCCACATGATTACATACACCTTGGTGTTATGTGAAAACTGCTGGACTTATGGCTTGCTTCAGGGCCTTTATGTTGCCATTTGTCTGCTCGCCAAAGTGTTATAATCTCAGACACACTTGTTAGCTTCAGACGTTATATTCCTGAGGACTTTGCTAGGAAACCCAGGCAATTCTCGGAAAGACTGAGGTGGAAAGCAACAGAATTGTGACAGTTTCTGTTATACACAAGTCCAGTGGTTCTTCTTGATGTGCTGTCAGAACCAATGTACAGCAATTTTATGTTATCTGTTGCTATCTTTATACTCTCCAATCCACTCTTTGTATAGTTCTTAATGACTCTGCTCACAGTTTGCTAGTGTCATTTGTAAAGCATTTTAGTGAGTTGTATGGTCCTGAATTTGTTAGCTACAATGTACATGGGCTAACCCATCTTTCTGAGGATGTCAAAAAAACATGGAAGCCTTGACTTCTTGTCTGGGTTTCTGTTCGAAAACTTCCTGGGACAAATAAAGAAAATGATAAGAACTCCACACCATCTCCTGTTACAGGTTATACGGCGACTCTCAGAAATGGACTGTTTCATGGTAACTGCTGAACATTTGGATATGAAAATTGTCTTGAAAAAACAACATGAAAATGGCCCAATTCCACCAGATTTTAATAAAGTTGACCAGTTCCAGGAGGTTGTTCTAGGTAGCACTAGAGTTAATCTCTCATGTATGGGAGATAACTGTCAGAATTGGAGGCTGCATTGGTGTAGTAATGAATATTCTTCAATGTCAGGAGAAAGTAAAGTGCTTAAAAGACTTATCTAAATGAAAAGCTTACAGCACCTAGTATTCCCATTCAGTCTCCCAACCAAGTACTAACCAGGCCCAACTTTGCTTTGCTTCTGAGATCAGGCTTTGTTTTTTTTATTTTTTTTTTATTAAAAGTATTGAAAAATTCCATTAAAAACATATTACAGCATAAATACTTTTTCACATTAAAATACACCAGAATGTACATTATTTAACAATAAATCCTAACTTTATATCTATAACTTTATAAACATTTATTATTTACATCCATTGTAATATCAGTTTAAAACAGTCAATCCTTAAAAAATAAATAACTCTTATATTCCTAATATGATAAAATTACCCTTGTTGTCCTGGCACTTTCCATTGTAAATCATTAAACACCTTACATACGTCTGGCGTAAAAACATTATAAAATTCATCCATTTTATCTTCTTGTTTAAAATAGAAAAACAAACATTCTATATATTTTTCCACTTTTCTTTTAAAAACACGCTCTACATCCATTACAATTTTTCTCTTTTTGCCACAACTCTTCTCTCCCATATTGCACTTTTTAACATCACAAGCAGATTGATCAGTTTATTGTTTTTACCCTTTTTATACACTCCTAACATGATGACTTTATTCCATTCCGTGTCTCTTTTTTTTTTCCCCTTTCAGATGTTCAATTATTTTCTTACATTTCACATTAAAATCTTTCAACTCTTTGCAGTGTAAAAACAAATGTAAAAACCCTTCTTCATCATCATTACATACTTTACATATTGCATTTTGCTCCATTACCATTTTGTTCAGTAGGAAGTCTGTAAATATGACTTTATGTCTGATAAAATACTCTAGGTTCTCTAATTTTGTTTCTGTGATCGTCCCTTTCATGTTATTCCATATGCTTTCTTCTTTAAGGTCATTGAATTTCTGTTGCCAGTACTCATTTATAATCGTTTTTTTAAAAACTCCATCTCTAAAAAGGCTATAAAACATTTTCACTGTACATTCTTTAAAAGCAGCCAGTTTTTCTCCCACCTTCACATAGACCTCTCTTCCTGTTCCCCCCTCTTCCATGTTTTCAATTCTCTTTATCCACTCTTTGGGTATTGCTTTTTTGATGACATCATACTTGTTTATTATTTCTTGTCTGCTAAAATCCTCTTTCTCCTCCTCCATTGCATCTACTATACACTGTACAGGTAAAAACCCTTCTTTAAATTCATATAAAACATCTCTAACCCTTGTGATTCCCACCATTTCTTAAAAAAAATCTCTTTTCCTTGATTTAAAATGCTGTTGTTTAAGAATAAAGGCTGATTTAAAATGTTCTCTCTGCCTCGGGGATTAAAATGTACATTGGTTAAGAATTTCCCCCAGGCGCTCATCATTTCCTTATAAAAATCTGGTAACCCTTCCATCATCCAGTTGTTTTTCATCCATAAAATATTATCTCCCAAATTAAAATTCCCACATTTGTTTATAAAATATTTCATTGTTTTTTTCCATGCTGCTTTATTTTCATCATCCATATACTTTTTTATTATTTTCACTCTTAAACTGTTTTTCCTTTGCTCAGCATCCATTAAACCCAATCCCCCCCTTTCCACCACACCTATTAAAGTATTGTACGCGATTCTTGGTGGCTTTCTGTCCCATAAAAATCTAAGAAACATTTCTTCAGCCTTCGTTCTGCCCACAACGGCATAGATGACACACATAAGGTATACCATAACTTAGACACCATCAACACATTTAAGATTAAAACCTTCCCTTTTAAATTAAGAGTCCTCAGTTTCCAAAAATTCAGTCTTCTTTCAATACCTCCTAATATGCCTTCCCACATGGTTTCAATTCAATTCAATTCAATTCAATTTTATTTGTATAGCGCTTTTTACAATAGACATTGTCTCAAAGCAGCTTTACAGAAATATCAACATGGTATACAGATATTAAAGTTTCCCTTCCTTTCTTTTCATCCTTCCCAATTAAAACACCTAAGATCTTTATTTCTTTTGTTTCTTTGAAAGTAAAATGATTTGTTAAATCTGTAACCCCTCCAAATCTCATACACTGTTTTTTCTTCATTTACCTTACCTCCTGAGCCCTTACAAAACATCTGTACAATTTCCATGACTTTAACACTCTCCATTTCTTTTACTATCACTGTGGTATCATCCACATATTGAAATATTTTTGTCCTTTTCTTTACTTCCTTCAACACCTATTCCTTTTATTTTTTCTTCTTGCTTTATGGCTAGTCCTAGTGGTTCTGATACGAGTGAATATAAAAGAGCTGATAGTGGACATCCTTGTCTTATGGATCTTTTTATTTTAAAACACTGTTAAAAACCCATTACATTTTATTCTCGTTATTGCCCCTCTATATAAAATTTTAATCCATTTAATAAAATTCTTTCCGAAACCAAAACTCTTTAAAATTCCAAATAAATAATCAAGTTCTACCCTGTCAAAAGCTTTTTCAAAATCTAAACTAATTACATAGCCTTCTTTGTTTTTGGTTTTCATGTATCTGATCATATCTTGTATGCTTAATGTTGTGTCTGCTATGTCTTTTCCTTTTACCCCGTACACTTGATTTGTTTTAATTATGCTTGGCATTACTTCTTTTAATCTGTTGGCTAAAATTTTTGCTAAAATCTTTAAATCAGTGTTGAGCATTGTAATCGGTCTGTAGTTATTTAGGTCTACCCTTTCTCCTTTTCTTTTATATATCAACTTGATCAACCCCGTTCCCATTCTTTGGCTCATCTCTCCTTTCTTAAAAACCTCATCATATACTTCTTTCAGGGTGCTAGTTAAAAAATCCTTAAAAACGATATAAAACTCACTCCCCAAACCATCTATCCCTGGACTTTTCTTTCTATTTAATTCGGTTATAGCTTTTTCAATCTCTTCCTCTCTTATGTCTTGATCACATCCTTTTTTATCTTCCTCTCCTACTTTTGTTTTTATTTGCATCAATAGTGATGCTTTTCCTTCTTCTTTTACTCCCTCTGAATTAAATAGCTTTTCATAATATGCTTTTATTCCTTTCAAAATTTCCTCATTTTTTCCTACTACCTCTCCATTTTCTCCTTTTATTTTTTCAGCTTTCCCTTTTTTCCTTTCCAGATCGAAAAAGAACTTTTCTCCATCCACCATATACTTTGCTTTGCTTCGCAAGCTCGCACTTTATTTCTTTTCTTCCTCCACTATATGCTTTGCTTCACAACCTCACACTAATGTTTCTTTCAGTTCTTCCTCTATTACTTTTAATTTTTGTATATCTTTTTCTTTCTCATTAATTTTTTTTTACCATCGTTCCCTTGTTTTTCTTTCCTTATTCTTTTTGCCTTTTTTTTGTCTGCAATATTTTATGGTAAATTTTCACTGCATACTTCACATTTTCCCACCATATTCTTTTATCTTCCACATACATTCCATTTTCATTTTCAATGATATCTTTTATCTTTTCAACATATTCTTCATTCTTTAAAAGCGCTGTGTTTAAGACCCATACCCCTGGCCCTCTTTTCACTGTATTCCAGTCTATTTGCGTAAAAAGTGGCTTATGATCACTTAGGCTTGTTTCTTCATACCTCATCCCTTCTATGAAACCTTCTATGTTCCTTGTACATAAAACAAAGTCTATTCTTGTTTTGCACATAGAATTCCAGACTATTTGCCACTTTGAGTATTTTTTTTCTTTTCATTCCTTTCTCTCCATATATTAATCATGTCTTCCATCAGTGATTTTAGCTCTTTTCTTCCTGTGTCAGTTTTAAAAACCATTCCCTCAGCCATATCCAATTTACTAAACACTGTATTAAAATCCCACATTATAATAACTTGATTGTGCTTCTTTAAAAACTCCCTTAAAAACTTAAAATACTCTCTCTTTTCCTGCTCCCAAGCTGGTGCTTGTACATTGACCACTATTACTTTCCTCTCTTCATATTCTATCTCTACTTCCATACATTTCCCAAATGTGTCCTTATACACTATTTTACATTTTGTATCTCTATTTTCTTTTATTAGAATTGCTACTCCTCTTCCAGACTTATCACCATTGTTATAAAATATTTCCCCATTCCATCTTTTCCTTATTTCACTTGTATACCCATCTCTCCAGTTAGTTTCTGGTAAAACATCTTCCTTTTTACACATTTCTTTTACTTTTTCAAATTTTCTTACATTTAAAAGTCCTCTTGCATTAAATGTAACAATTCTTAAAATCCTAAAACAGAGGAGAACGTACATCAAACTCATCTTTTCAGTCCATCCGCTCCAATCCTTTAGACCCTCATACCTGTTTTCATGTTTAAGCGCATCCTTTTTAATCGCTCTTTTTCTGGCAGCTTCCAAGCTTGGCATAACCTTTATCGATCGCTGCCTTTTCATAGTTTTCACTGTTTTATCCTCCATCTCTTCACTTTCATTTTCAGCACGTTGTTCATTACTCCTTTGTTCTTTTTGTTCTGCTCTGTCCAATGCACTTTTCAGTCATGTCTATTTGTGTCCAGATTTCTCCCTCTTGTTCTATTTGCATGTTCTGTTTGTTGCATTCATCCGTCTGTTCTCCATTTTCTGTGTTTTCTGATATGTCACTGACCTGTGTTCCTCTGGTTTCTTCTTCTTGCTCCTTCTCGCTGTCTCCTCCATGCCTCTGCCCGTTCATCTGCTCCTCTTCTCCCTCCTCGCTCTCCATCCAGCATTCACACTTTAAAAACTTTCTGCAATCCAGGCACTTCACTGTGTTGCAGTCTCTTGCAAAATGCCCCCTCTCATCACATTCATAGCACTTAAAATTAGGGCAATCCTTCACCATATGATCCGGGCTCATGCACAGACGACAAGTTTTCACCTGGTGACTGCATCACCCGGAAGTACTGCGGTCCTTCTGCCGTTTCCATCTTAGTGCTATACGGGAGGGACGTCACCTCTCTCGGGAACCTTGTTTTTACAAATCTTGTCCCATCCTCAATGTTTTTGCCCGGATACATTCTCCTTTTGATTTTAGAGATGGGGATTCCCTCCAGCTTTTTAAAAATGTCCTCATCATCCAAGTAAACAGGCAGATGCATGGAGACCACATAATCCCTGTTCTGTAGTCTTTTCACTTCACACACTTCACCTTTGATTCAGTCCGTCCATTAACTCTTCTGTATCTTCATTTCGAGTGTCGCCTCATATTCTTTTGATTGTCTTGGTCTTACCACTAGGATTTTCCCCTCTCCAATTCTTTCCGTCACCGCTTTGATGTCCTCTGCTCATGCATCTTTGACATTTCCCAAATCCACAGTGACTGTAGCTTCTTTAGTGTACACTCCCATGCTGACTTCTTTCTCTGTTCTGTTTCCATCTCACTGTCGTTTATCCGGTCCTTTTTCACGTCCATGTCATGTTTCTCCTGCCATTGCCTCATCTGTTGACTTTAAATCATCAATTTTTAACAAACACACGAACTACGTTTAACCACCTCCCAAACAGCCCGTACTGCGGGGATGATTAAAAAAATAATAATATAAACACAGATGAAAATAAACACCAAGCTTTTGGTGAGCCTCTCACCTACTGCAGCCAACACGCTTCTTCTGTGGTGCTACACTCTAGCGCTGTCGGAGTGGTATGGTAGTAAGCAAAAGCTACCATCAAATGGTGCCTATTTAAGTAGTGTAAGTAAACCTTGAATAGGACTGACTGACTGATTGGGTCCCTTTCAAACCTGTATCCAATCTTTATCCCAAAAGAGGATGTTGTGCAGAGATAATTAAAGCACTTATCCAAATAAAAATCAGATCAAAGTGTGGCTTCTGCTTGGTTAGAATGAAAACCTGCAACCACACTGGCCCATTCTGGATAAGACTGGACAACCCTGATGTAAAGCAAATAACTACTAGGGTAAGTGACCGATTTAGAACTCAACAAAGTGACATGTTGACTTGACGTCACTCCATGTACAGGGAAGGAACTGGTAGATGAGAAGACTTCCCACTGTTGACGAATGGCAATTTCAAGTTGAGGGTGTGTCTTCTTTGTATTTTCCTGCTTGGAGGTGGGAATTACAAATTGCAACCTCGAGTCAAGCGCATCATTACTCTTGTCTTATTGAGCAACGAAAGAGCAGGGCTTCCACTTTCTGTAGAAAACCAGAGACTCCCTTTCATTTTGTAAGCAAATGTTATCTGCTTTGCTACAAAAGAAGGAAATCTGCTCTGTTCAAGGTCTCGCTTTCTGGCTGTTCCTAGAGGACCTGATCCTACGGAGATGACAGCCGGTCAGTTATTAAAGCAAAGTTCAAAACTTCCAGCTTGTTTCTGCCCGGTCTCGAGCCAGGGAACTTTCACGCAGGCGCCGAAAACAGTTCCGCTTAACTTTACCAGTTCATTCTCAATGGTAGTCCTTATTACTACGGATGCAATATATTTTTGGCCACATGTTGATTCCATGGCACTGTTTCAAGGCTTTTTTTTTGTAAGATCTACATTTTGAATTGCCTCCACTGCCTATCAGCCAGTTAATACTTTAGGGTTAGGTTTTTTAATTTACAACGACAACCCCCCCCCCCCCCCCCCCCCCACGGAGACTGCTGCTGGAGACTTCTGGAGCTAAATCTCGAGTGGACTAGGAGGTCCTTGAGGTTATGTTCTTTCTATAGGCCGAAATGACTTTGAATTTTTGTAAAAATCGATAAGTGTTGAAAGTTGTTCTTAATTTTTTTTTATTTAAAGCTAGTGTTTGATGGTTGTAAGTGGTTATTAACAGGATGATATGTTGAGGGTTTGGTAGCAGGGTGGCTGGAGGTGGAGTCTTTATTTCTGTGTTGTGGCTTTGATTTGTCGTAAGAATCTCCTACTGTAGCCTTTGTTTGAGGGCTTTGAACAGGACTCGGGTAGCATTGTGAAAGTCATTCTCATCCGTACATATGCGATGGAAATGTTTCAGCTGGGACTTGACTATCCCTTTGAATGTATGCTTAGGATGAAAACTGGTTTTATGTAAGAGACGATGTGTGTCTATCTTTTAAAGTAAACTTTAGTTTAGAGTGCCCTGGAATGCTCTACCGGTTCACCCAAAAACACTGTAGTGTCCAGAAACTGAATCGACTGTTAGTGGTGTTTTATTGTGATATTCGGGTGATGTGTGTTTGTGGTTCTGATGAACTGATCAAATTCCTCCATTCCATGCTGCCAAACCCCAAAGATATCGTCCAGGTATCTATAGTAAACTAGAGGTGTAAGTTTGCATCTGTCAAGAAGGGATGTTTCCCATTCCACTATATATGTTCGCATACACCGGTGCAAATTTTTTGCCCATTGCTGTACCCTTGATCTGTAGGTAAAATTGCGAATCAGTCATTTCGTGTTAGACTGATTTCTAAAATTTGTAGAACGTATTTATCAGGTCTGCATGGATCCGGATGGTTTCTAAAGGCTTTCTGAACAGCTTTCAACCCCAATTCTTACAATGTATTTGTATATAACCTGTTTATGTCTATGGTAAACAGAAATGAGTCGCTTGAAATCCTGATATTTTGTGTTTTTGCAATAAAATCATGTGTCCTTTATGTACCTATTGTGTATTTGTGACAGTGGATTTAAAAAACTGTTGATGTATTGGGCTATGTGATAGGATTCACTCCCACAGTCTGACACTATTGGGCGGCCCCTGGGGATCTCGCCTGGGATGGTCCATGTTTCTGGAGCAGCATGTATTTTCGGCAATAAATAAAATACTCTAGACCTGGGAATATCTGGACCCATTAAATAATGTTTGTTTTGAGTTGATGTATTTTTCCCGATTGTAAATTATTGAGAATGTTCTGTATAGTTAGTTTGGTTTAGTGAATGAGTTAAAGGGATGTAATGGTCAGTGGTGTTCAATTGTCTTTTAGCCTCATACATAGTGTCTCACAAAGGTGAGTACACCCCTCACATTTTTGTAAATATTTGATGATACCTTTTCATGTGACAACACTGAAGAAATGACACTTTGCTACAATGTAAAGTAGTGAGTGTACAGCTTGTGTATCAGTGTAAATTTGCTGTCCCCTCAAAATAACTCAACACACAGCCATTAATGTCTAAACCGCTGGCAACAAAAGTGAGTACACCCCTACGTAAAAATGTCCAAATTGGGCCCAAAGTGTCAATATTTTGTGTGGCCACCATTATTTTCCAGCACTGCCTTAACCCTCTTGGCCCTGGAGTTCACCAGAGCTTCACAGGTTGCCACTGGAGTCCTCTTCCACTCCTCCATGATGATGTCACGGAGCTGGTGGATGTTAGAGACCTTGTGCTCCTCCACCTTCCATTTGAGGATGCCCCACAGATGCTCAATAGGGTTTAGGTCTGGAGACATGCTTGGCTAGTCCATCACCTTCACCCTCAGCTTCTTTAGCAAGGCAGTGGTCGTCTTGGAGGTGTGTTTGGGGTTGTTGTCATGCTGGAATACTGCATACTGATCATGCTCTGCTTCAGTATGTCACAGTACATGTTGGCATTTATGGTTCCCTCAATGAATGTATGAGTGCTGCCAGCATTGCTGAAGAGGTTGAAGGGTGTAGCAAAGTGTCATTTCTTCAGTGTTGTCACATGAAAAGATATAATCAAATATTTACAAAAATGTGAGGGGTGTACTCACTTTTGTGAGATGCTGTATACTGAGCTTTATCTAAAATGACAATCCCTGACCCCTTATCTGCAGGTTTTAGAATAATGTCCGTGTTTGCTTTAAGAGAAAGGATTGCCCTTTTCTGCATGGGTGATAATTTATGTTTTAAAACGTCTATTTGAACTTATGGCTCTGTGATTTTTGGTTAGTTAACCACCTGATAAAATTAGGGGTTGCCATTTAGATGTTTCTATGAATGGGGTTTGTAGTGGTTTGTGTAGTGGCTTGATTCTCGAAATCAAAATCATTTAAGATCTTTAACTTTCTATTATGCGCATGGACGTCCCTCCTAAGATCCCCAAGGTCCAACCAACCTCGTGTTTGGATGAAGGTAAGTCCCATCTCCAGCAACAGCCTCTCTCCCTGTGATAGTTTTAGACCGGTTAAAAATGTTGGAGTGTAAATGATCGTTGCACGTCTCCGTCCTTAATAGTTTAACTGGTCACACCAGCAGTCGAACATGCATTGTGCTGTCTCTGCAGTCCAGTGAATACAATCTTTCTCAACCCTAAATAACAATCTATTCAGTTCCAATAATGGACTCCCATGGGACATAAATTTATTTACCGCCTCCAGATTCTGCTGCTCCTGTGGGGGTAAAGATTCTGAAAACTGAATGATGGATGTGTAAATCGTAGCATTTGGAAATTTTGATTGAGCTGTTCTCCACAGGCACTGTAGTTGCTTTATGGTTGTTTTGTAGGGAGGTTGTCCCCTGTTGTTATTTAGTTATTCAGGAAGTAAAGTAACCTGCACGTGCATTTTAGCTGAGGACGGCATCATTACGACGTAGTCTCCACAACACGTGTACCATGAGCGGCAGGGGAATTTGTGGGACACAGAAGAGGTCCACTGCTGCGCATAATATCTGTTGCACCTGCGTTCGAGTGAGTCTGAACCCAGACCAACGGGGGGAACAATCGCACTCGGATTTGGACCACAGCACACATGACCCGTGTGACAACTATCATACTCAAAGGCTACCTTATGCTTTATATTCTAATTTTATTAGTTCCCAAGTGTGGTTCATACCACCAGGGTCACTCCCTGTATTAACAAAGATGAACTGTCAGGAATTTCTTGCCATTGGATTTTGTGTTTATGTACTTCGTTATTTTGCTATTTACTGAATGCACTTCATTCATTTAGTCGGGTTTCCAAAAATTCTGACAATCCTGACTCGGCAACCTACAGAGTAATGTCCGAAATCCACAGGCGTGAAAGTTTCCTCACTCAAACTCGGGATTCTGACACTCTGACATAAGCGTTTGCACATTTGCATTTTAATTAATGATACAGTAAACACATGCATCAAAACCAATCTTATAAATTAGATGGTAGCAGTAGTAATATAATAGTAATAGTAATAATAGTCCGAGCTGTTATTTCAGTTTAACACACACACGCGCACACACACGGAAGCTCAATCAGGTGATACAGAGTCCAGCATTTCACAATTCTCTCACCTGTTCATCGTCGTCATCGAGGAATCGGATGGTGCTCATTCTCTTCGTGGCTCTGTTGTCCCACGTGTCATCAGCCACATCGTTCACGAGACTCTCCAGAGTGCCATAGCGTGCCAGGTTATCAGAACCTACATATACACACACAGACACATTCCACCATCACGTCTCACCTCACCATTCCCAAAATATTTTCCCAAAGCTGAAGGTTAAGCCAAAATAAAGTAACCTCAACTGAAGAGTTCACCTGCGATACCCAGCAAGTAAAAAATGTCATTTTTGTGATTAGGGCTCAGATTATACTCGATTTGTATAAACCCGGACTTATTTAGAGGCTTTGTGCATGAGTGTCTGTGCTCCTGCTCGGTCTCCGTCTCTCCCTCCCTCCTCCCCTCAGTGACCTAGCTTCCATGGGTTTTCCACCCTCATCGGTCCGTGTCACCACAAATGATCATAATCCCTCGGCCTAAACAAGAAAACACAGCTGCTACTCAGAAGAGGTTAAGAATGACAAACTTTCTATTCGTCTTTATCGACACTACGTTTACATTCATAGGCAAAAATATATATAGATATGAAATTAATTCTGGTGCACTCTCAGTGCACAGCAGTGGATGTGATGCCACTTGCCACTGTGGTTAGTGCTTAATAGCGACGAGTGTGGTTAGGCAGAGATAAGCTTCTTTAAGCCATGCAATCCAGCGGGTGTACATAAAACAGCTCAGGTGCAGAGAGAGAAAGTGCCAGATTTTAGGCTCTGTCTGCTTATCAAACATTCCAAAAAAATGTATTCTTCTTCTATAAGAATATGTGCTAGACAGGCACAGAGCAAATTAAAATCCTACAAGCCATGCCGTTTAGGGCTCACGTTGAGCAGAGACCTTCTCAAACACAGGAATTCATACATACGGAGGGCTAATGTTTGCATACGCATAGGACAAAATAGCGAAAACAAAGAAATATAAATGATATGGGGGGAAATCGTGAGTTTTTCTTCATTATCAAAAAAAGAGAGAAATGATCAAATGATAAGAACTCAGGGTTGCCTCCACCACCAAGAAGTTTAGCCCATTCCTTTAGTCTCATTACTAATCTGTATGTCTCAAACTCAAATACCCTTAAAATACATGCCTCAAAAAGCAAGAAAGCTATTGAAGAAAAACTATTTCTGACATTTGACCTTGTTTGGATCAACTCTAAAATCTAATATCAGTTCATCTTCTGTGTACAGTCACGATTCTATAAAATCCTACAAAACATACTACCTCCACCACCTAGTGGCTTTTAATTTCCTCAGTTGTAATATATTGGCTGCCTTGCAGTTCTCCCTGTAGTTCTGGCCTTGTTTCCCACTGAAGTTAAGCAAGGTTGAGCCTGGCCAGTACCTGGATGGGAGAGCTACTGGGCAAAACTAAGGCTGCTGCTGGAAGTGGTATTAGTGAGGCCAGCAGGGGGCGCTCACCCTGTGGTCTGTGTGGGGCCTAATGCCCCGGTATAGTGAGGAGGGACACTATACTGTAAAAACAGCACAGTCTTTTGGATGAGACGTTAAACCGAGGTCCTGACTCTCTGTGGTCATTAAATATCCCAGGACACTTCTCGTAAAGGAGTAGGGGTATAACCCTGGTGTCCTGGTGAAATTCCCCCACTGGCCCTTCTCCATCATGGCCCCCTAATAATCCCTGAAAACCCCTGTGACCTGAAAATGACTCCAGTTTAAACAATGTATTCTTGAGTCATATTGAATTTATGCAACTGCACCTGCCAAACATGTTCGTATGCAAGTGTGGGAAGTAGATTTATTTATTTATTTTTTACATACAAGTCAGCGTGACTATGAATGCCAACTCTGATCACAATGAAAAGTTGCAGGGAAATAATAATGGCTTTTGCTGGGTCATTCATATCTGCATTAGCATTATGTGCAACATGCTTATGTTACTTAAAATATGCCAAACCCAATTTACATGCCACTTACTGCTGTGTTGTACCCATTAGTATGTTTAGACAGAACAAATGTTATAGGTGTGTTTATATATTTTCTATATTTGTATACAGGGTCCTGATCTGCCTTTTCAAATATCGGTGCCCCCTGTATATATGGGGAACAAATGGTACCTAATTTGGAGTTGAATTATTCTGGGATTTACCCCTAACAACTCAGGCTTACAACTGCCTAGCCTGTTTCCAGACAAATCAAAAACATGCAGCTCTGTAGCCTGTGAAATTTCAGGGATGCGCGTCAGATGGTTGTCCCTCACACACAGCACATTCAGACTGCTGCAGCCTCCTATCTGTGAAAATGGAAAAAAATAGATGCACATAAACATGTCAGAAGTAATAGCTCTAGAGAGGAAAGCATTATTATAGGAGCTTGGGAGATGAGTGGAATAATATGGGGGAAATCAGTCACGACCAGGAATTAATCTCTTACGGCTCTAAATGTTCAGGTTCTTGAGAATCCCGGGCTATTATTAATACAGTCCTGAAATAAAAACTGGAGAAAGGACAGGCGGCAGACATTTGTTTGTCTTGATATGCGATCTATTTTACAATTGAACAAAAGGATGGATAAAAGAATGCACGCGTGAAAAACAGCACCCCTGTAACACATGCAAGTCTCGGTGTGGGATCTATACGCTGCTAATGGGGCTGACAGCGGGGCCTAATTTTAGAAGCAATTAGTGGTGATCTATAGCATGGCATTAATGGACAGCCAGACAGCGACAAATCTACCTTCCAGTGACTGAGCCTGATATTATATTATATACACAGAGAATATAAACAGTAGGTACACCTGTAACCCGATCTCAACATAATAACACAGCAGGAATACATAGAGATACGTGTTCAACACTCATTTCCGTTACCTGTAAGGTGGGGAAACTTATGTCTAAGACTGGGCAGAACAAGCAAACAACAAATCTCATCCAAATAAAATGTATTATAAAAGTAGGTCAGGAGTGTTAAGAGGATTTAAATGCATTACATCTTACACCACCACACCTTGTACTTGAAAAAGTATCATCTTGGGGCTGCGTAGCTTCAGACCGGTCAAGGTGCCCATGCTGACCCCTGTCCAATAGAGCAATAGAATTGCGAGAGTATCTGGCAACCTGAAGTGTCACTGAGGAAGCAGCACCCTTCGAGCTAACGCTATTACATTAATTTCTTCTAATCTCTATACTTTAAAATTATTTACCTTACGTTATACAAATATAACTGACACTACTTTAGATAAAACAATCGTAACGTTGCGCTGTCGCTAAATTTTATCTGTTTTTTACAAACATCCGCGACTAGCTTGTAGCCTATAGCCCGCTAGCATCACCTACCGCTAGCCTTGTTTACGGTTCACATTTCTCATTTACCACTGTTCTGTTTGAAAAACAAATATGTCTGCTGTCTCTCCGGTTTTGAGTGCAGATGAGGACTCGCTCGAGCTTCACATGGTGCGGCTGGAACTGGAGGATATGGAGAAGCAGATCCGTGGCCTACTCGACAAGCAGGCGCAGCTGCTGGAGCGACAAACTGTGCTGGAAACATCTTGTGCCTCTGCCCACATATCCAAGGTAAGCACACAGCGTGCTATTTCCACTCCCAGGCCCTCTACGCCGTGTGTTTCTCTGTGCAGGGACCGTGCACCTAGGACTTTCCCAGCCGTGGTCTCCGTCACGCCGGCGCCAACACACCTCGGGCCTTGGGTGAACCAGCGGCGGAAGGCGCGGGCTGGACCCTCTCCACCTCCGGTGTTCGAGATTCCAACCAGGAACCGCTTCGCCCCTCTCCGCCAGACCAGACCCAACGCTGTGATCGTCGGGACTCCATTGTGCGGAACGTCCGTGTAGCCTCATCTAAAGGTAAGGTGCGCACACACTGTTTTTCTGGTGCTTGTGTCCTTGATGTCGCTGCGCAGGTATCCGGGATCCTGAAGAAGGACGAGCGCATTGGAGCGGTTGTGCTGCACGCGGGGACGAACGACACCAGGCTGCGGCAGACGGAGGTTCTGAAGAGGGACTTCTCCAGCCTGATCGAGACGGTACGAGGCAGATCACCCACCGCGAAGATCATCGTCTCTGGACCTCTTCCCACATACAGACGTGGAGCAGAAAAGTTCAGTAGACTTCTAGCATTAAATGATTGGTTAGTCTCTTGGTGTAATGAGCAGAATCTGGTGTTTGTCAATAACTGGAATCTGTTCTGGGAGCGTCCTAGGTTGTTTCGTCCTGATGGCCTGCACCCCAGCAGCCTTGGAGCGGAACTGCTATCAGACAACATTTCCAAGGCGCTACACTCCAAGTGACTGCCTAGCGTAAGTACATCTTCCAATAATAACAACATTCAGTATAATCAATGTTCAATTAAAAATCCGGCACCGGTAATACATACTATAGAGACTGTGTCTGTTCCCCGAGCTATACAAATATATAGAAAATCTCGGAAAGTCTATCTTCGTAACCTAATTAACATAAAATTAAATCATATTGAATGCACAGCCAGCACTTTTGATCTGAAGCTAGGACTATTAAACATTAGATCTCTTGCGTCTAAGGCTCTTTTTGTTAACGACATCATTACTGATCAGGAATGTAATTTAATGTGTTTAACAGAAACTTGGATTAAACCAAACGAGTACATAGCATTAAATGAAGCCAGTCCTCCTGGATACAGTTATGTACATCAGCCTCGTTCAACTGGTAGAGGAGGAGGTGTTGGTCTCATCCATAGTCAAAATCTAGTCGTCACACAAAAACCTAAGCATAAATTTAATTCTTTTGAAATTCTTTATACCAGTATAAGTTATGTAGCCACAAAAAATAAGTCAATTCCTCTAATTATTATTTACAGACCCCCAGGGCCATATACTGAATTTCTTAGTGAATTTGCAGACTTTGTCTCAAACCTGGTTGTGGCTGTAGATAAAGCATTAATCGTCGGAGACTTTAATATTCATTTTGATAACCTGGAAGACCCTCTAAGATTAGCGGTTGTGTCCATCTTAGATTCAGTAGGGATTAATCAGAACGTAATCGGGCCTACTCATAATGGTGGTCACACTCTTGACCTCATACTAACATACGGACTAAGTATAGAAAATATTATCATTCTTCCGCAGTCTGAAGTTGTCTCAGACCATTATCTTATCTCGTTCATAATACGAATTGATCATAATATTTCCACCTCGCCTCGCTACCGCGTAAAACGTACCTACACATCAGCTACTGCACCGAGCTTCATAAATAACCTCGCAGAAACATCAATTAGATTTGGATCACCGTCAGATCCCATAGAACTCGATCAGGCGACTGAAAGCTTGGAGTCAACACTCCGCTACACGCTAGATAGAGTGGCTCCACTCAAAAGGAAAATAATTAGAGAAAAAAAATTAGCACCCTGGTATAACGATCAAACGCGAACCTTAAAACAGACAACTCGACAATTAGAACGTAAATGGCGTCAAACCAAACTGGTGATATTTCAAACAGCATGGAAGGAGAGCCTACTGAAATATAGGAAATCTCTTGGCGATGCTAGAAAAATCTATTTCTCTACCTTAATAGGAGACAACAAAAACAATTCTAGATTCCTTTTCAACACAGTAGCAAAATTAACTAGGAATAAAACCACTACAGAGAGAAACACTCAGTCACAATCATTACATAGCAGTGAAGATTTCATGAAATTTTTCATTGATAAGGTTGAAAATATTAGACGTGAAATACAGGCCATTAAATTAAAACCGGACAGTACTGTAACAAACCCATTACATGACAATGTAGCAATATCAGATCAATGTTTAGAGTATTTTGCTCCGCTTAGAGAGACCGAACAAGCTACATTAATCTCTTCAGCCAATTCATCAACTTGCATACTAGATCCTGTACCTACATGTTTGTTTAAACAGATTTGTCCAGGAGTAATTGAACCACTTCTAAATATAATCAATTCTTCCCTAAGCACTGGCTATGTACCTAAATCACTTAAATTAGCAGTTATTAAACCCTTGATTAAAAAACCTGATCTTGACCCGTCTCAATTGTCCAGCTATAGACCAATATCAAATCTCCCCTTCATCTCTAAGATTTTAGAAAAGGTTGTAGCAAAGCAGTTATGCTCGTACTTAGATAGGAATAACATTCATGAAATGTATCAGTCAGGGTTTAGACCTCATCATAGCACAGAGACAGCGTTAGTTAATGTAGTAAATGACCTTCTACTGACCTACGATCAGGGTTGTGTCTCGCTGCTTGTGTTACTCGACCTTAGTGCAGCTTTTGATACTATAGATCACACTATTCTCCTTGATAGATTAGAAAATGTTGTTGGTATTAAGGGAACAGTCCTCTCCTGGCTCAGGTCTTATCTGACCGATCGTTATCAGTTCGTAGATGTAAATGGTGAATTCTCCATGCGTACTGAGGTTACTTTTGGAGTTCCACAGGGTTCTGTTTTAGGCCCACTGCTCTTTACTTTATATATGCTACCCCTAGGTCAAATTATTCGTAAACATGGAATTAGCTTCCACTGTTATGCTGATGATACACAGTTGTATGTTTCAGCGAAGCCAGAGGACAGACAGAAGCTTAGTAAAGCTGAGGATTGTGTAAAGGACATTAGACATTGGATGTTAACTAACTTCCTTCTACTTAATTCTGATAAAACAGAAATACTTTTATTAGGCCCACGTGTAGCTAGAAGTAATCTTTCTGATCACATGGTTACTCTGGATGGTCTTTCTGTTTCATCATGTACAGCAGTTAAAGACCTTGGAGTGATTATCGACTCCAGCCTATCATTTGATGCTCATGTAGATAATATTACTAGGATAGCTTTCTTTCATCTCAGAAATATTTCTAAAATAAGAAACATATTGTCACTACATGATGCGGAAATACTAGTTCATGCATTCGTCACCTCTAGATTAGATTACTGTAATGCCTTACTGTCTGGATGTTCCAGTAGGAATATAAATAAGCTCCAGTTAGTCCAGAATGCAGCTGCTAGAGTCCTAACTAGAACTAGAAGGTACGACCATATCACACCGATCTTATCCACACTGCATTGGCTCCCAGTAAAATCTCGCATTAACTATAAAATACTTTTATTAACCTATAAAGCACTAAATGGTCTCGCGCCACAATATCTAAGCGACTTTTTGGTTTTATATAATCCGCCACGCCTACTTGGATCAAAAGATGCAGGCTATTTGACGGTACCTCGAATAGTGAAGGCTACAGCAGGGGGAAGAGCTTTCTCTTATAGAGCCCCACAGTTATGGAACAGTCTTCCTATTAGTGTTCGGGACTCAGACACAGTCTCAGTGTTTAAGTCCAGGCTTAAAACGTATTTGTTTACTCAAGCCTACCCTGACTAGATTCTGTTCTACTACTTCGCAGTCATAATTATCTTTTTTCTCCCTCTCTCCTTTCGCCGAGCCCCACATGAATTTATGGAGATACTAGAGATCCAGATCCTTTCTGCCTCTGGATGGAGCTCAAATCTTCTTTAATTCCAGACTGCTGGGACTACGGCTGCTCCTAAGGCCATACAGACTTCATATAAATCCATAATGAACTTTTTCACACTATCTGTTGTTACCCAGATGAGGATGGGTTCCCTTCTGAGTCGGGTTCCTCTCAAGGTTTCTTCCTCTTAAAACATCTTAGGGAGTTTTTCCTTGCCACCGTCGCCACTCAGTGGCTTGCTCAGTTGGGATAAATTCGCACCTTTAATATCTGTATACCGTGTTGATATTTCTGTAAAGCTGCTTTGAGACAATGTCTATTGTAAAAAGCACTATACAAATAAAATTGAATTGAATTGAATTGAATTTGGTGCCCTGCTATCCTCAGCATTATAAATGAGTCACTGGAGACTGGGGTCATTCCAGCAGTACTAAAGACTGCTGCTGTTACACCTGTACCAAAGAAAGAAAATGTTTCCGTGGATGATTTTAACAATTTTCGTCCCATCTCAAATCGTCTGTTTTTGGCAAAAATACTTTAGCGTGTTGTTGCCTCTCAACTATGTAATCATCTTACAATTAATAACCTCTTTGAACCCCTTCAGTCAGGTTTTCATAAATTTCACAGCACTGAAACGGCGTTGGTCAAAGTCACCAATGACTTGTTGATGGCCTCTGATTCCGGAGCTACTTCCATTCGTATTCTTCTTGATCTTAGAGCTGCCTTCGATACTGTGGATCATGGTCTTTTACTTACCCGCCTTGAAAGTGTTTTTGGTGTGTCTGGGACAGTTTTAAACTGGTTTAAATCCTATTTTACTGACCATTGCCAGTTTATTTCTGTGCATGGCTACAGGTCTGACACTAGCTCTGTGCTCACTGGTGTTCCTCAGGGTTCAGTTTTAGGCCCTCTACTTTTCAATATTTATCTATCTCCACTTAGGCATCTGTTGCATTCGCTCGGCCTCACTTTTTATCACAATTATCACTTTTATGCTGATGATACCCAAATCTACATTCACTCAAAATCTGGTGAAAACATTGATGTTTGTTATCTTTCTGATTGTATTTCTGAAATAAAAACATGGATGAATAATAACTTACTGTGCCTGAACAGCGGGAAAACTGAAGTTGTGCTTATAGTTTCCCGTCATCAAATTCGCAAAGCGGCTCCACTGTCTTTGTTTGTTGATAGCTCTGTTCTAGAGACCCAAAGTAAAATGAGGAACCTTGGAGTAATTTTTGATATCAGCCTCACATTTGATTTTTTTGTTCAGAGCACTGTGAAGACATCCTTTTTTCACCTCAGAAATATAGCTAGACTGTGCCCAATGCTAAACTTCTCTGCAGCTGAAAAGCTGATTAACTCATTTGTTGTCACCTGGCTGGATTACTGTAATGCCGTTTTAGCCGGAGTGTCTAAATCCACAATCAATAAATTGCAATATGTTCAAAACTCTGCTGCCCGCATCCTGACGGGAACCAGGAAATGTGACCATATCACTCCTGTTTTGATGTCCTTACACTGGCTCCCAGTCAGGTTCCGTGTCGATTTTAAGATCATGTTGTTGACATACAAGGCACTACATTTATTGTTCTGTGTACTGCTTATTTTGTGTACAGCGCTTTGAGAAGCTGCTTTTAAAGGCGCTTTATAAAACAAAGTATTATTATTATTATTATATACATATACATAGACATCTACATACACATATCATTCAGCCACCGGATAATGTCACGATCACTGGACGCGATCTCCGGCGCCAACTCACCACAATGCACGCACCACCAGCGCTGCTCTAAGACTATAAATCAACAAATTAGCCTTGAGATGTTCACCTCATTACAGCGTGAGCAAAGCCTGAACGTACCTGAACGTTCCAGGAACCGGAAATGCCAGGGGAGTGATGAACTGCGAATCAGCAAGACACTTAAATCATGCATACACTGCAGTTGTGGAACAAACATGATAAATTCATTAGGTACTCCACTGGGCAAGTAAAATTATTTACGCTTTTATTTTGATCAGAGTTTCCCACATAACTGCATGTTCCTGATTCTTCTGCTTGGCAAAATGTGCAATGCAGCAGGCTGAGACTCAGAACCAGCGTTCACACACACACATACAATTATAAGGTTTGTGAATGTGTGTGTGCGTGTGTGTGTGAGAGAGAGAGAGAGAGAGAGAGAGAGAGAGAGACCTTGACAGCTGTTGCTCTCGGTGTTGATGGTGAATCCTGATGGACAGCTGCAGCTAAGCCCCCCATGATGTTAATGCAGGACTGAGAACATGGAGAATCTGACACACACACTCATCCTCGTCTGAAACACAACAACATATAAAAACACATCAACACACAAACTAACACCCTAATTATACTCGATTTTAACTGTACATAGGCTTTTGGCAGATATCTGCTGTGCGTATCCTACAGTTATTTTGAGAGTCGTATCTGCACGTAGATTGGAAATAATTGAGATGCTCCTGCATGGTGCAGTACCAACGTATGAGGGAATGACTGTATATAGTTGCTAAAATGTGAGTGAGAACAGGAACTAACTTCTTTCACTGCTGTTCCACATGTAACTATCAAGAAGGAGGATCTGCAAATCCTAGACAATTATCATACCCTACTTACCTAATCCCAATCCTAAACCTTAATCATACACCCTGAACAATAATCCCAATTCTAAACCCTAATCCCAATCCTAAACCTTAATCCCAATTCTAAACCCTAATCCCAATCCTAAACCTTAACTGTATGCCCTGAACATTAATCCCAATTCTAAACCCTAATCCCAATCCTAAACCTTAATCGTACGCCCTGAACATTAATCCCAATTATAAACCCTAATCCCAATCCTAAACATTAATCATACACCCTGAACATTAATCCCAATTCCAAACCCTAATCCTAGTCTTAAACCTTAATCATCCAGCCTGAACATTAATCCCAATTCTAAACCTTAATCCTAAAACCTAATCGTATGCCCTGAACATTAATTCCAATTCTAAACCCTAATCCCAATCCTAAACCTTAATCGTACTCCCATCCCAATTCCAAACCCTAATCCCAATCTTAAACCTTAATCGTCCGCCCTGAACATTAATCCCAATTCTAAACCCTAATCCCAATCCTAAACCTTAATTGTACGACCTGAACATTAATCCCAATTCTAAACCCTAATCCCAAGCCCTGAACATTAATCCCAATTCTAAACCCTAATCCCAATCCTAAACCTTAATCCCAATTCTAAACCCTAATCCCAATCCTGAACCTTAATCACATTCCTAAACACTAAACTGTTATCCCAATCCTAAACCCTAACTCTCCTACACTACAATATGAGCTACTTTAGTTGTAGTTTAAAATACATGACATGACAACATAATTTAATTTATTTGATCAGAAATCATTAAAAAGTATTTACCAGCACAGTAAAATGTTCATCCAGCAAGAATCCTTCTGGGCATTTCTCTCCCTCATCATCTACACAAAATAAAACACGCATGCCCTGATCTATTTTATAATTATGTGGCAAAACTGAAGCTTTTTTACAGAATTATTTTGGACTTTTACTGACGTTCCAGACATGGTGTATGTCGTTCCTCCTGCTCAGCCCTGAACATGACCATGATGAAATTGATGGACTTTGTGAGTATTGTCATTAGTATTGTTGTATGGTTGTGATGTGAGTATTGTCATTAGTATTGTTGTATGGTTGTGATGACCTGGCAGTGATAATGTGGCTGTGATGTGAAAGTACAGCCTGAAGTTGAGCATGTTGTAGGAGCTGCTGATGTCTGACAGATTTGCTTCAGTAGTGGAGCGAAACATTTCACTGATCCATCAAACTCCAGCGAGTGATTACAGCGCAGAGTCAGCACCGAGCCGACACCCTGCTGAAAAGAATTCTGGGTAGACCAGGAGTAAATCTGACCAGAGCCAACTTGCACGTACGTCTCATCAAAGTCCTAGAAACAAGGATTTTTACCCAAGATGATCTTTATTCCACACATCTGATTAATGTTATTAATGTATCGATGATTAATGTAAAGTTCTAATGAAGCGTAAATTAAGACCTGCTGATGTAGCACTGGGGATAAAAACACTGCAGGAATAAATGCATTAATGACCACATCGACTAGCAAAACTCCCTCTGCATCCACACCTCTCACCACATGGGTTATTCTTAAGATCTCTCCTACACACACACACACACACACACACACACACACACATAGAGGAACTCATTTACCCTTACTTGTTAATTCTCCTTCGTCCTCCTGAGCTCTCCTACTCTCTTTGTATTATCTTTCATAGCATCGTTTTCTCAGATTCACACATCAGTGGCTCAGGTACCAGATTCCTGAGGCTGTGTGAGTACGACTCAACCTCAGGAGAGGATTAGACTTCACTGATCTGATCTCAACAAGTCTCACCACTTTTACCTGCCAATTTTCGCTAATCTTTATACTGTACATTTATACCTCTGTGTGTGTGTGTGTGTGTGTGTGTGTGAGTGTGTGTGTGTGCGTGTGTGTGAGCGTGTGTGTGAAACCACATGGTGTCAGAGAGGCAGGCAAACCTTGAAAGAATCTGTTTCTCTATACCATCTCACACACACACACAAACCTGTTATAACTGCCAGTGTCTCACGCGTCTCTCATGCGTGTCTCACGCATCTGCTATCAGCTGTTAAAACAGTGTATAAACAAAGCATTATCTTGCAGACAACTTTACAAACCGCTGTGGTGTGTCCCAAGTAGTGTAAGGGAGTGTTTATGCTGGAGGTTTGTTGTTATTTTTACCTGACTAACTGATAGCAGGGGTTCACCTGTCAACTGTAGTGTTCATATTTGGAAAAAAAAACCCTGCTGTAAATGTATATTAATCAAAATGTACTATGAAAATAACAGGAATTTTCTGTAAAGATATTACTTCAGTACTTCAGTGTGAATATGTTGTACACTTCCATCCATCCATCTTCTACCGCTTACTCCTTATCAGGGTCACGGGGAACCTGGAACCTATCCCAGGAAGCATCGGGCACAAGGCGGGGTACACCCTGGACAGGGTGCCAGTCCATCGCAGGGCACAATCACACACATTCATACTCAACACGCCAATCAGCCTACCATGCATGTACCAAGCACAGGGAGAACATGCAAACTCCGCACAGCACACACATGGCCCCGGTGGGAATCGAACCCCAGACCCTAGAGGTGTGATGCGAAAGTGTTAACCGCTAATATAATATAATATATATATATATATATATATATATATATATATATATATATATATATATATATATATATATATATATATATATATTATCATCAGTGACTGGAAGTCTTTACATTTGGAGAAAAGGGTGTTTTGTTTATCCATAAGCTGGTGATGAACAATGATGACATGGACATTTATTTGTACACGGCAAATGTAGGCCATTTTATTTTGTATATTTTAGATGAATTTAAGATGTGTGTGTGTGTGTGTGTGTGTGTGTGCGCGCGTGTGTGGGAGTGAGTGTGTGTGAGAGAGAGACTCACCCACACTGGGAGGAACGTTCTCCATGTGAACCTCCAGTATGCTGCATCTGCTCTGAGTTCTCACTGATGTTCACTACAAGGAAAGACACACCAAACTCACGATCATTCACCATCCCGATCACACTGGCACGAGCCCTACGGAGAGAGTCTCCTACAGACAGACAGATACCAAGAACAGACAAAGAGCAAGATACAGAGAGAATGAGTATGTATGAATATGACTGTAATTTTTTCTATTTGTTTAATTTATTAAGGTTTTTTTTTTAAACAAACAAATAAATAACCTGAACATAAGGATGTCTGGCACTGCCTGGACTCAACATCTGAACCCTCACATGCTGCTCCCCCTTTGGTTGGTTTTGGGTTGTTGCAAATCTGATTCACTGTTGGAGGCCACGCCCACATGTGACACTGCATGGCTCCCACTGCTCCCAGTGAGAGTAACCGTCTGCAACTGCAGCACAAATATTAACAGTGGTGGATTAAACTGATTACTGATTAACCTGCTTGTTAAACTGATTACGAATGTAATAGTTGTAACACAAATATCAAAAAGCAGTGATAACGTTAAACATTTCACCCTGTACTTTCAGAGATATCATCCTCCCATCTCATTTTCAGCAACACACAGATACTCTCCTGAATCCCTGCTCTGACAAACACACACACACACACACACGCACTAAATATCATTCCACAGTCCAGTGCAGCTGTACTCAGACACAACAGTTTGTGTTGTATGTGTAGTAACAGAACCATGGAAATATGGGATGGTTACCATGGCGCTGTACAGAATGAGAGAGCTGTTGGAGAGCTGTTAGATGAAGACGCTCAGTGACCTGCAGCAGGTGGCCATCTTTAAACCAGCACAACACCGGAGCTGGAGTTCCTCTAACAGAACAATCCAACACAATTACAGCACCATGAGAGACAAACTGAGACACATGGCCATCTACTTTCAGAACTGGAGGCTCTATAGTGAGAGAGACAGAGGCAGAGACAGAGAGTGATACAATGAAACAAAGAGAGAGAGAGAGAGAGACAAACACACAGATAGAGTGAAAGAGAGAGTGTAAAACAGACCTGTATTTAAAACTCACCTGTGATATGGAGGAATGCTAACGCTCGAACAGAGCCGACGCTGATCTCCGCTGTACACGTGTACAATCCCGAATCCCTCACTGTTACATTCCCAATCATCAGCAAACTCCGACCCGCTTCATCCACACTGAAGCCTGACCAAGAGGAGCAGGGAAAATCACACACACACACATATCAGTGCTTGTGTGTGTGTGTGTGTGTGTGTGTGTGTGTGTGTGTGTGTGTGTGTGTGCGTGTGTGTATGTGTATGCACTGACATATGTGTATGTACATCCTTTAAACCCTGAGGCCTATCTGTATAGGGACGATTGTTAACATTCCAGGTGATGACAGGGGGAGGGGTTGAGTGGGCGTGGCAGGTGAGGGTCAGATTTTGCCCCACCCTCAGTGTCATGTCGCTCAGTGACTCCTTAAACTCCGGCCTCATGTTAACAGACAGATGGACTTTGTGATGTGCAGAACCTGCTGCATTCATGGCCACACAGGTGAGCACACCTGCATCAGAGGGCTGATAAAGGGGAGCCTGAAGAGTTACAGCTTAGTATCACAAATTCACTCAAGAGTCAAACATTGTGTGTGTGTGTGTGTGTGTGTGGGTGTGTGTGGGTGTGTGTGCTGAAATGGGTTCTCTCAATGATTAGCTCTCCTGTACTCAGGACAGTAAATTTTCCCCGCAGGTTCTGGTCTCCGTTTTTCTCCCTGTGAATTTTGGGTTCTGGAACTCCTTGAGCTGATCAAAGCAGCAGACTCTGGAAGCCCTGGATGACGGACACTTCAGATTGACCAACAGGAATTGTGGGCGGGACTTAAAAAGTCAAAACATAGCAACATTTACCACCAAAATATCTCAGCAGTTTTACAGTGAAACACATTGTGTGTGTGTGTGTGTGTGTGTGTGTTCTGACCATGCAGAATCACTGTGATGTCATGGCTCGCTCTCCCTGCACTGTTCAGGGCTGTGCACGTGAAAATCAGGGCATGTTCAAGTTGTGCATTTTTAATGTGCAGTGTTCCATTCTTGAAGGTCAGGAGGTTGACTCCGCCCCTCACAGAACCACCCAATTTGTACCATTACACCTCGGGCTCCGGCAGTCCAATCGCTGAACATGGCACACTGACAGACTCGCCAACACCGAGTGTGTATTCATCATGAGGTACAGAAATGACAGGAGGAACTGTAGAGAAACACAAATACACAAACAAACACACTTTAGTGCACAGTGAGACCTGCGAGAGAGGGAGGAGCCATGCACAGGCTTTTATATACAAATAGAAAAACTATTAAATTCAATCAAATTTTATTTATACATCCCTTTAACACTGGACATAGTCAAAAAGCAGCTTTAAATAAATCTGCATAGAGATATAACCACAACATAATTTATACATTGTACACTACATTTACATATCACATTTATGAGGTACCTTGGGTAAATAAGTTATGAGAGAGAGATAGTTTGTATATAATGTACCCTTAGTTTTGACAGGTATAGGTCAAAGGTCAAAAAGATACACATTCTATCTCTCTATCTCTATATCTAGGTCAAAGATCAAAGGTCATGATCATAAAAATATTTATAGTTATGTTAAATCTGGATCACATCCATTCGTGACAGAAACGTTACCATACATGGTACGGCCATGTGTTTTCCACCCACACACGTTGCACACATGGTCTTTCTAACACTCTGTGGTAGGTCATAAAAATATATATAGTTATGTTAAATCTGGATCACATCCATTCCTGACACAAACATTACTAGTTATGTTAAATCGGGATCCCATCCATTCGTGACAGAAACGTTACCATACATGGAATGGCCATGTGTATCACACATCCAAACAAAAATACGACACACACAAACACACTTTATTTCACATTATTTAAAAGGAATTTAAGTGTTATGTACTAAATGACCATAATTATGAACACAAGTTGTTAAGTTGACAATCATTTTTAAAATTACGTTTCTCCATTTAGATTGTCTGCAGTAGAATGCAGTCTTTTAAACCAGGAAAAATGACTGCCTTTAAGTTTAATAACAATAGTAAGTAAAATCCAGTGTGATTTACATTACAAATCTCATACGTAACATCTCTGCAGGATTTATAGACGTTAAAGCACTGAATGAAATGAGCAATATAGACAAAAAAGAAAAACTCTGTGTCTACTACTTTTATCTCTCATAGAACTATCCACAGTCCAAAGGCTGTGGAGCTAGAAGGCTACGTGTGCAAATGACAAAAGATTTTAAAAAATAAAATAAAAAATGTATCAATACATGAAATTAGATTACACAATGTAGTTGAGGTTTACATGAATAAGCAGAAATGTAATCATGCTTATCTTTCCTATAGCACAAATGAAAAGCCCTCTCTAGATGAGCAGATTTGTCAAATGAAACTTTTTCCTTCTTATCCACTGCTATGGTAAACTAAAGAGTAGATATTCTAATTACACTGCTAAATATGACTAGCATTAGCTACGTGTAGTCGTGCAAAATAGTCCATCAGATGTATTAGCAGGTGTAGCCAATACACGAGTCCACTATTGGTCATATCACTATTGAGAACATGCCCCAAATTCATTGCTTTAGTAGAATTTAATTGGAAGTGAAATGATACTCACATTGTAATGTCCTTAGTATTTGTTCAGTCTACAGGTCCTCTAACACTCTGTTAAATGAATACATGTAAATGTACTACGACGTAAATTTTGTTTTAAATCAATTAACGCAGAAATTACACACAATATTAAGTTGATGTAATTATCCACATTATTATGTCAACACAACTCATCAAAATAATGTGTACAACTTTAAATATTTAATTAATTCAATAAATTAGAATTTTTATCTTGCAACCACACATTAAATTTAGATTGTGGGGGTTTGTTTTGTATAGCTCCGCTGTTAGAAAATACACAAAGGTTGAATGTGAACATAAATGAGCAGAATGTAAGCTTGTGAAATAAATTAAACTTTATTGATTGCACTTTTGAGAAAATGGCATGACTTTGAATAAAAATTTACTGAAATAAATACTCTAAAACATTGATATACCCGAAGAAATGTAAAAAAAAAAAAAAAAAAAGTTTTTACATACCTTCTAAATAGGTCCCTTTAGGAGGTAAACGTTTTAAAGACGGTGTTTTATAAGAAACGCGTGTATTACGTGCCTTCTAAACCTAACCCTTTAGGATGTAAAATGTTTAAAGTGCTGCTTAAAAGAATCGAGAGTTTTGTTTAAACTAGAAGACACATTTTCCGGGCGATGTCTTGTAGGCCTATACACACTGTCCTACACATGTGTTTTCCCGGGGTGACAGTTCTGTAGATAGTGTAAATTTTACATTTATGAGCTCTGGTGACAGTGTCTGAAGTGTGTGTGTATGTGGGTGTGTGGGTGTGCGTGCGTGTGTGTGGGTGTGTTAGAGAGAGAGAGAGAGAGAGAGAGAGAGAGAGAGAGAGAGAGAGAGAGAGAGTCATGTGTTTCTTGGGGGTTTGCTGACCAGAATGCTTACAGTGTGTTTATGTTAATGAATTAAGGGACGAGTCGTGTGTTTCAGGGTTTTACGATCCCTACCAATGTGTACATTTGTGGTTTAAGTGAATCTTTGTTTCTGAAATTACTTCTGTGGTAATTATCAGTTTGTGTAACTAATCTATCAGAAAATACTAGACCTGGTGACTGAATGTGGTAGATGTATTAGAATTTTGGACATGTTATGCATGTGTAGCTCCCTATGTGTATGATCTATGTGTAATCCTTCTGTCAAGAAATGAACAGACTGAGGTCTGTGAAATAATTGAACTATTTATTGGCTATGTTGTTGAGAAAAACATTGTGATGTGTAAAACATTTCTACAGTCCTTCAAGGCTGTATGATGTCGCTGTTCTCTTTTACTGAAAGAAAGGTCAAAACCATCGGTGTTATTCGTTGTGGAGACTGAAGTGACAATATGTCTGAAGAAAATGAAAATATGTATTACATATCCTACCTTCTAATCAGGTTATTTTAAGGGTGAAAAAACCTTTTTAAAGACGGTGTTTTAAAAGAGTCGTGCATTTTGTTTAAACTATAAACAAGATTTCAGAAAATGGTTCGCCAATGAGGATACTTACACAGAACTATCGCTAAATACATAAGCTTTTGTCTATGCTTTGACATCCCATGTCCAGCAGTACATATATGACCTCTGATGACCATGTGGGTGTGCGGGGATGGGTGTGTGTGTGAGAGAGAGACACAGGTGTTCTTTTGGGGGTTTTGCTGACCAGAATTCTTACAAATGTGTTTGTTAACAAATTAAAGGGAGTCGTGTGTCTCAGTGTTAAAATAATGGTTAAGATGTCGTAGTTAAAACACAGAAGAAACTCTGCAACTATCTGTTACAATGTCTGCTCCGAGAAATCCTAATACCCTTAGATGATTGCTGTGTATTCACCAACAAGAGGACCTGTTGAAATGAGAGAGGACCTGACTTTTGCTCCAAAAAAAAATAAAAAAACCAAGAGGTTAGTTTGACAATTTATTAATGAAGGTAATGTAAAGACGTTGTTGTTTAACCCTGAGCAGGGCGTCAACAACTCCAAAGATCGTGTCTTAAGTCCGAGGGTTTAGTTAGGAGGTAGAAAAACATTTAAAGATGATGTTTTAAAAGAAACAAGTGTTTCATCCTTAATGGTAAAAAAGAAAAATGGTTGTACTCCAATATAAAATAAAACGGCAGAGACACACTGAGTACATTTCTGTTCCACAGTCTATAAGGATCCCCAAACTTCATGTAGTGTGAAAAATATATACACCCTCCGTGACTACGTTACTTAAGGTTTAAACATTTTAATTTTGTGATGGCAGCAAGACAAAACGGTTGTGCATTTGGTGTCTGGTGATTTTAGAATGAGGCCCCAAATGTCAAATATGTTTTGTGTATGGTTTCGTCAGGCAAAGATCACGATGGTATGAAAAGAGTATACAAGAGTAATTGGGGTGATCTAATGCTTAGGACTTGTACAGTACGTCAACTCGGGAACGTCCCACCATGGCGTTCAGAGAGGTATTATCTAAGGTACACACACATATATATATATATATATATATATATATATATAATATAATATAGATCAGATCACCAGTCTGTCTTTACCCACTCCTGATCTGCAGTCAAAATAATTAACGTTTATTTCCTTGTAGGGATTTATGACCGGGAGCAGTCATATACACTACAAGCCAAAGTTATAGAAGCAGTCGAGTTATTTTAAAAGGTTCTACTAGACATTTAGTGTAAACTAGTGTAAAAAAAAAAAAAAATCTCTGAAATATTTCAGTGAAAATAGTGGTCCATATTTAATGCATTATATTAGAAATGATAGTACAATCTTTGTTGATCAGTTACCAACTCATACTTTATAATAATTTGTTTAGGAGCATCTGAATCTGGCAAATAACTTTTATTGCATTTAGGCATACAATAAAAGTTAATAAACAAATTAGGAAGAAATGACTTGTACACTACTGCTGCGGGTATTAAGTCAAACCATTTTGTTCAAACTTCAGCATGACCCATAGAGAAGCAGAAACTTATGGCACCTTATGAATACCATGTGAAGGATTAAGTTGACTCGTCACTTACGGTTACAAAGACATGTCCTTGTGCAGGATCACCTTCGCACCAGCATCGATCCCTCTTCTCCCATTTCAACGTATAAGAAAAGGCAAAAAGTAATATAAGATATATAAGAATTTATTATAACACATTATGAGGAAGAAACATAAAATATTATTTAACAAGGTCTGCCATTCAGCCCTCTTAACTGTAAGAGCATTATCAGTATTGTACAGCAGTTTCAGATGTCAGATATAAAACAACTTTTTGAGTCACAGTGCCAAACTACTGGTATTATATTCGGATCCTTCTTTTTCAGCATGAAGGACTGGCATTTATTTAATAGACAGATGGTACAGCCATATACTTGGTCAGAGGATTTAGGAATTTCTTTGAGAAAGGTTCATTGTTTTTGTTCTTTTATCATAGCTTCAGTTTGTATACTTACTTTGGTTAGTGACTTAAACTGTTTTATTAGGTATTGACAGATTTCATTAACAGGGAACGATGATAGGTGAAGATTAAGTTGGTATGCGTGTACAAAATAAAACTGTCTATATGTATATTTGTCTGCTATGTATCTGTTTAAACACTGCTGTAATGGCGATATAAAGAGAGAGAGATACCCATTTACTAATTCATAGAACCCCTTTCCACCTTTTCAAGTTCGTTATACATTTTTCTTTTCAAGCATCGTGTTCAGACATTGCAAATCATCAGTCTGAAGGTTAAGGGTTACTTAGATTTTTGCTTCTTCAGCATCAAAAAAAAAAAAAGTCTAAACATTAATCTTATTATTAAACTCAGAAACAATATAACTGTCTGGTTGTGATCATAATAAAAGGCAACGTGAAAGGTGACTTAATTCCCAATGAGATTTCTCTATGTTCTATATGACCTTTCTACAGTATATGCCATTAAGTCCTAGTTTCCAGCCATCATTACAGCACGGGAGAGGAAATCTCGTTCATCAGATGTGTGATGTACATCTAGACAATCTGATAACAAACTACACACACAACATTTATGTTGAGAAAATTCAGCTTGATCTTTGTTCCCAAATAACATTGGATCAGATCCATAGTTTACAGCATCTGTGCCACACGTATTTAATCTGTATTACTAGTACTGAACAAGTTAGAGGAGGAGAAAATGTAGATTTACTGTTCATTGGAACTTTATTGTTTATTTAGATCTGTCTTGATTCATTTTCATATTCAAATTTAAAAAAAAATACATTTTATTATTACATCATAAAAAGTCTAATATCTATTAAATATCATATCTATTTAACATATCTATTTAAATACTTATTAAGATTACTGTGCTAGTAAGTGTTCCTTACCAGCTCCTGACTATGGCTATCACAGAAAGTTGTGTGTTCATGTAATTTTGTGCAGATCCATGTTGTAGAATTGCGTTTTGTTGTCTATGAATGTGATTAATCTCTTATAGGATGCAATAGGGAGTGTTAATTAACCACTACTAAAGTGTTTTAGTTTACTGATTTTCATTCACTCAGCTCAAACAGGTCATTCCTTCTGATATCTGTATTATTACTTTCCACACCGTGTCTTTATCTCCACTACCTTTGAAACAAAGTGATGCACATGTATTGCCTAACCCTATCGTTACTGAGTGTACCTATTCCTTGTGGACAGACTGAACTGCAGGAAAGAACTGTTAACAAGATGAGGTTATGGTCTGAATTACCAAGTGGGGTAGTGTAGTAACTCTGAGAGCTACAGTACATTAATGAGTTTATCTATATTTACTCAAACCCCTATACAGGAATAGTAAATTGGTGTATGATTTTATGAAAATAAAAGTAGGTTCTGTGTGCATAAGAAACAGAGAAAGACCATTTTCTGAAAAGAGTCGCATGGTGAAAATCCATGTTCCTACATTCATACGTTATGTTAGATGCCAGACTTTTTATGATGTAATAATAAAATGTATTTTTTTAAAAATTTGAATATGAAAATGAATCAAGACAGATCTAAATAAACAATAAAGTTCCAATGAACAGTAAATCTACATTTTCTCCTCCTCTAACTTGTTCAGTACTCGTAATACAGATTAAATACGTGTGGGACAGATGCTGTAAACTATGGATCTGATCCAATGTTATTTGGGAACAAAGATCAAGCTGAATTTTCTCAACATAAACGTTGTGTGTAGTTTGTTATCAGATTGTCTAGACGTACATCACACATCTGTTGAACGAGATTTCCTCTCCCGTGCTGTAATGATGGCTGGAAACTAGGACTTAATGGCATATACTGTAGAAAGGTCATATAGAACATAGAGAAATCTCATTGGGAATTAAGTCACCTTTCACGTTGCCTTTTATTATGATCACAGCCAGACAGTTATATTGTTTCTGAGTTTAATAATAAGATTAATGTTTAGACTTTTTTTTTTTTTGATGCTGAAGAAGCAAAAATCTAAGTAACCCTTAACCTTCAGACTGATGATTTGCAATGTCTGAACACGATGCTTGAAAAGAAAAATGTATAACGAACTTGAAAAGGTGGAAAGGGGTTCTATGAATTAGTAAATGGGTATCTCTCTCTCTTTATATCGCCATTACAGCAGTGTTTAAACAGATACATAGCAGACAAATATACATATAGACAGTTTTATTTTGTACACGCATACCAACTTAATCTTCACCTATCATCGTTCCCTGTTAATGAAATCTGTCAATACCTAATAAAACAGTTTAAGTCACTAACCAAAGTAAGTATACAAACTGAAGCTATGATAAAAGAACAAAAACAATGAACCTTTCTCAAAGAAATTCCTAAATCCTCTGACCAAGTATATGGCTGTACCATCTGTCTATTAAATAAATGCCAGTCCTTCATGCTGAAAAAGAAGGATCCGAATATAATACCAGTAGTTTGGCACTGTGACTCAAAAAGTTGTTTTATATCTGACATCTGAAACTGCTGTACAATACTGATAATGCTCTTACAGTTAAGAGGGCTGAATGGCAGACCTTGTTAAATAATATTTTATGTTTCTTCCTCATAATGTGTTATAATAAATTCTTATATATCTTATATTACTTTTTGCCTTTTCTTATACGTTGAAATGGGAGAAGAGGGATCGATGCTGGTGCGAAGGTGATCCTGCACAAGGACATGTCTTTGTAACCGTAAGTGACGAGTCAACTTAATCCTTCACATGGTATTCATAAGGTGCCATAAGTTTCTGCTTCTCTATGGGTCATGCTGAAGTTTGAACAAAATGGTTTGACTTAATACCCGCAGCAGTAGTGTACAAGTCATTTCTTCCTAATTTGTTTATTAACTTTTATTGTATGCCTAAATGCAATAAAAGTTATTTGCCAGATTCAGATGCTCCTAAACAAATTATTATAAAGTATGAGTTGGTAACTGATCAACAAAGACTGTACTGTCATTTCTAATATAATGCATTAAATATGGACCACTATTTTCACTGAAATATTTCAGAGATTTTTTTTTTTTTACACTAGTTTACACTAAATGTCTAGTAGAACCTTTTAAAATAACTCGACTGCTTCTATAACTTTGGCTTGTAGTGTATATGACAGCTCCCGGTCATAAATCCCTACAAGGAAATAAACGTTAATTATTTTGACTGCAGATCAGGAGTGGGTAAAGACAGACTGGTGATCTGATCTATATTATATTATATTATATATATATATATATGTGTACCTTAGATAATACCTCTCTGAACGCCATGGTGGGACGTTCCCGAGTTGACGTACTGTACAAGTCCTAAGCATTAGATCACCCCAATTACTCTTGTATACTCTTTTCATACCATCGTGATCTTTGCCTGACGAAACCATACACAAAACATATTTGACATTTGGGGCCTCATTCTAAAATCACCAGACACCAAATGCACAACCGTTTTGTCTTGCTGCCATCACAAAATTAAAATGTTTAAACCTTAAGTAACGTAGTCACGGAGGGTGTATATATTTTTCACACTACATGAAGTTTGGGGATCCTTATAGACTGTGGAACAGAAATGTACTCAGTGTGTCTCTGCCGTTTTATTTTATATTGGAGTACAACCATTTTTCTTTTTTACCATTAAGGATGAAACACTTGTTTCTTTTAAAACATCATCTTTAAATGTTTTTCTACCTCCTAACTAAACCCTCGGACTTAAGACACGATCTTTGGAGTTGTTGACACCCTGCTCAGGGTTAAACAACAACGTCTTTACATTACCTTCATTAATAAATTGTCAAACTAACCTCTTGGTTTTTTTATTTTTTTTTGGAGCAAAAGTCAGGTCCTCTCTCATTTCAACAGGTCCTCTTGTTGGTGAATACACAGCAATCATCTAAGGGTATTAGGATTTCTCGGAGCAGACATTGTAACAGATAGTTGCAGAGTTTCTTCTGTGTTTTAACTACGACATCTTAACCATTATTTTAACACTGAGACACACGACTCCCTTTAATTTGTTAACAAACACATTTGTAAGAATTCTGGTCAGCAAAACCCCCAAAAGAACACCTGTGTCTCTCTCTCACACACACACCCATCCCCGCACACCCACATGGTCATCAGAGGTCATATATGTACTGCTGGACATGGGATGTCAAAGCATAGACAAAAGCTTATGTATTTAGCGATAGTTCTGTGTAAGTATCCTCATTGGCGAACCATTTTCTGAAATCTTGTTTATAGTTTAAACAAAATGCACGACTCTTTTAAAACACCGTCTTTAAAAAGGTTTTTTCACCCTTAAAATAACCTGATTAGAAGGTAGGATATGTAATACATATTTTCATTTTCTTCAGACATATTGTCACTTCAGTCTCCACAACGAATAACACCGATGGTTTTGACCTTTCTTTCAGTAAAAGAGAACAGCGACATCATACAGCCTTGAAGGACTGTAGAAATGTTTTACACATCACAATGTTTTTCTCAACAACATAGCCAATAAATAGTTCAATTATTTCACAGACCTCAGTCTGTTCATTTCTTGACAGAAGGATTACACATAGATCATACACATAGGGAGTTACACATGCATAACATGTCCAAAATTCTAATACATCTACCACATTCAGTCACCAGGTCTAGTATTTTCTGATAGATTAGTTACACAAACTGATAATTACCACAGAAGTAATTTCAGAAACAAAGATTCACTTAAACCACAAATGTACACATTGGTAGGGATCGTAAAACCCTGAAACACACGACTCGTCCCTTAATTCATTAACATAAACACACTGTAAGCATTCTGGTCAGCAAACCCCCAAGAAACACATGACTCTCTCTCTCTCTCTCTCTCTCTCTCTCTCTCTCTCTAACACACCCACACACACGCACGCACACCCACACACCCACATACACACACACTTCAGACACTGTCACCAGAGCTCATAAATGTAAAATTTACACTATCTACAGAACTGTCACCCCGGGAAAACACGTGTAGGACAGTGTGTATACGCCTACAAGACATCGCCCGGAAAATGTGTCTTCTAGTTTAAACAAAACTCTCGATTCTTTTAAGCAGCACTTTAAACATTTTACATCCTAAAGGGTTAGGTTTAGAAGGCACGTAATACGCGCGTTTCTTATAAAACACCGTCTTTAAAACGTTTACCTCCTAAAGGGACCTATTTAGAAGGTATGTAAAAACTTTTTTTTTTTTTTTTTTACATTTCTTCGGGTATATCAATGTTTTAGAGTATTTATTTCAGTAAATTTTTATTCAAAGTCATGCCATTTTCTCAAAAGTGCAATCAATAAAGTTTAATTTATTTCACAAGCTTACATTCTGCTCATTTATGTTCACATTCAACCATCATGTATTTTCTAACAGCGGAGTTATACAAAACAAACCCCCACAATCTAAATTTAATGTGTGGTTGCAAGATAAAAATTCTAATTTATTGAATTAATTAAATATTTAAAGTTGTACACATTATTTTGATGAGTTGTGTTGACATAATAATGTTGATAATTACATCAACTTAATATTGTGTGTAATTTCTGCATTAATTGATTCAAAACAAAATTTACGTTGTAGTACATTTACATTTATTCATTTAACAGAGTGTTAGAGGAACCGTAGACTGAACAAATACTAAGGACATTACAATGTGAGTATCATTTCACTTCCAATTAAATTCTACTAAAGCAATGAATTTGGGGCATGTTCTCAATAGTGATATGACCAATAGTGGACTCGTGTATTGGCTACACCTGCTAATACATTTGATGGACTATTTTGCACTACTACACGTAGCTAATGCTAGTCATATTTAGCAGTGTAATTAGAATATCTACTCTTTAGTTTACCATAGCAGTGGATAAGAAGGAAAAAGTTTCATTTGACAAATCTGCTCATCTAGAGAGGGCTTTTCATTTGTGCTATAGGAAAGATAAGCATGATTACATTTCTGCTTATTCATGTAAACCTCAACTACATTGTGTAATCTAATTTCATGTATTGATACATTTTTTATTTTATTTTTTAAAATCTTTTGTCATTCGCACACGTAGTCTTCTAGCTCCACAGCCTTTGGACTGTGGATAGTTCTATGAGAGATAAAAGTAGTAGACACAGAGTGTTTATTTTTTGTCTATATTGCTCATTTCATTCAGTGCTTTAACGTCTATAAATCCTGCAGAGATGTTACGTATGAGATTTGTAATGTAAATCACACTGGATTTTACTTACTATTGTTATAAAACTTAAAGGCAGTCATTTTTCCTGGTTTAAAAGACTGCATTCTACTGCAGACAATCTAAATGGAGAAACGTAATTTTAAAAATGATTGTCAACTTAACAACTTGTGTTCATAATTATGGTAATTTAGTACATAACACTTAAATTCCTTTTAAATAATGTGAAAATAAAGTGTGTTTGTGTGTGTCATATTTTTGTTTGGATGTCTGTGTGTAATACACATGGCCATTCCATGTATAGTAGCATTTGTGTCAGGAATGGATGTGATCCCGATTTAACATAACTATATATATTTTTATGACCTACCTCAGAGTGTTAGAAAGAACATGTGTGCAACGTGTGTGGGTGGAATACACATGGCCGTACCAGGTATGGTAACGTTTGTGTCACGAATGTATGTGATCCAGATTTAACATAACTATATATATTTTTATGACCTACCACAGAGTGTTAGAAAGAACATGTGTGCAACGTGTGTGGGGTGGAAAACACATGGCCGTACCAGGTATGGTCACGAATGTATGTGATCCAGATTTAACATAACTATATATATTTTTATGACCTACCACAGAGTGTTAGAAAGAACATGTGTGCAACGTGTGTGGGGTGGAAAACACATGGCCGTACCAGGTATGGTCACGAATGTATGTGATCCAGATTTAACATAACTATATATATTTTTATGACCTACCACAGAGTGTTAGAAAGAACATGTGTGCAACGTGTGTGGGGTGGAAAACACATGGCCGTACCAGGTATGGTCACGAATGGATGTGATCCAGATTTAACATAACTATATATATTTTTATGACCTACCACAGAGTGTTAGAAAGAACATGTGTGCAACGTGTGTGGGGTGGAAAACACATGGCCGCACCATGTATGGTAACGAATGGATGTGATCCAGATTTAACATAACTATATATATTTTTATGACCTACCACAGAGTGTTAGAAAGACCATGTGTGCAACGTGTGTGGGGTGGAAAACACATGGCCGTACCATGTATGGTAACGTTTGTGTCACGAATGTATGTGATCCAGATTTAACATAACTATAAATATTTTTATGATCATGACCTTTGATCTAGATATAGAGAGTTAGAATGTGTATCTTTTTGACCTTTGACCTATACCTGTCAAAACTAAGGTTACAATATATACAAACTATCTCTCTCTTGTAAATACTAATAAAAGCTTCTCATTGTTGCCAGATTGAACAATCGAGTGCAATTTGAAACGGTTTTTTTTCTTCTGTGCATTAATTAGTTCAATATAAATTTAGTCAGTTTGCTATGATTTATTACTAAAATATATTTATATATTTAATACTAAAATAAAAAAGGAAATCCAGTAGACAATTATGTCAATAATTAATACATTTAAATCGAATAAAACTATTTTGTTGTATTTTCCTCCAGATATTGTACACTTTAAAAAAAAAAAAAAAAAAGGAAAATAAACAAAGAAAAACACAGCTTCTCATTGTTGCCAGATTGAGAGACTGAATGCAAATTACATATAAATAATTTTATTAGCTCATTATTTGGTTACACTTTGTTCTGATTTATTCCCAAAATGGAAATAGGAATTTCCCTGCTGAAAAAAACCAAACAAGAAACAATCACAACAGAAACCCTCATAGAATCTGTAATGTCCCTGTAGGTCTACTGGTAATTTGTTGCTTTGGTGGCATGTTATGTCTAGTGGATACCATTAAGAACCAATAATGGTACTGGTTTTAATGGTTAACAAATTAACACGCGTTCTCCGTTTTTGATCACACGATGCGGATTCTCTAATGATAGACGTGCGATTAAAGAAAATGACCACATCCTCAATCCTTACATCATCAATCAGCATGATCTGGGGTTGTGTAGAAAGCGGGCTTGTATGAACACGTGTGTGGCTTTTACCTGCCAGTTGTAATACAGGTGGCAGAGTTTGTAGGTGAGTCTCTGCATGTGGTCTGGTTTGAGGCCACTGCTGTCGTACACCACGTTGTAGTGAGTGGGGGCCACACTGCCGAAGCGCACTTTGTGACTCACGATGAAGTCGTATCTGACAAATCAAGCCGTCAGCGTTTAAAACACACCGAACGCAACCTGAAGCTGCGATCAGAAAGACGCGTAATCTTCACCCATGGCCTTGATGGACTGTGCGAACTGAGGCACTTCGTAGTCGACTACGCTCAGCAGCACGCCGTCGCCCACGCCGTCTCGGTACACCACGATGCGTGATGGAAACATTTGTTGTATTTGAAGTAGGCCTTCAGCGCAGCTGATGAAAAGAAATCAAAACAAAAAGCCATGTCTTAATGTGCTTCTTAACTGAAGCGACAATTCTAAAATTGCTCGCTTTTTCTCCCACGTTCCGTCAGACTGCAGTGTGAGTATTTCATCCTGAGTGTAAAGTCGGAATTCAAAGAGACTGCAGTGTAACGAGGTCATTTATGAGCATGATGTTCCTCCCAGAGTGCATTTCATACCCTGCACACTTTGAAAACCACCTGAGAGAAGGACGGTGCTCTCATGGTTACAGAGCAGTGGCACATAGCATACAGAGCACATAGCATACACAGCATGGCCCAGACCCTTTATGAGGAAGATGAAGGTGGGGTAGCAGCGAGGAAAACAACGTTCAGAGGATTCAAGACTAAAAAAATTGTGATTCTGTCCTTCGATTGGAAGGAAATGGAAATACAGCGAACAGTGTGTGAGATTAAGAGAACCAGCTCAGCCCTGAGTAAAGAATCCTGAGATGCAGGAAGTAGTGTTAAAAGTCTCTGAAATTTCCCACCACTGAGCTGAAAAACTCTTGTTGGATTCATAATCTTTACTGATCATTTGTAGTGGTAACAATATGCAGATATACGAGGGATTAAAAAATATCAACAAATTAAGAAACCATGAGCATGCTGCTATATGTAGAAAGATTATCAATCAACGACAGGATGGTGTAATGTGATGCAGCACTAAGCTAAACAGGTCTTCCTGATGCTTTTTATTCCTTATACCTCAGCAATTTGACAATTAAACATTTTATTCATTAAAAGAACGATATTGTACTTTTTCTCTCTCCTAAAGTTACGATAAACCACAAAGGGTAATGCCCTGTCTTCTGAAGACTGGTGGAAAAGTTCAAATCTAAAATCTAGTTCATTAAACACAACCCTTCTTAAAGCTGTTTACAGAGTCCACACAAGTCATGCTTTAAGTACCTGGACATGCCCGGGTTGAGGCTGGCCACCAGTGCACCGATGGATCTCTTTCCTGCGGCACTGTCGTGGTAGCAGTCGATACAAACATCATCAGGTGCTTCAACTGAAAGAGCAGGAGAAGTCACTAAAACAATGTTTTAATAGAATAACATCAGGGTTATGAGATGCCACTGTTGATCAGTTACAAGATCAGATATGCTTTTAAGTGATGATTTTGGTTGTAGTTGAAATCCCAATGCCGGATATATTTCAGTTACTGGAAAAACTCCCAGTTCTTGAAGAACAGAACCGTACCGGGATCTCGACGCTCCACGGCTCTCCTTCCATCTTGCAGTTCATCTGCAAGGAGATCTTTGTGGCTATGGTCATGAGGGTCTGAGGTCTGCTGAGGGTGTGAGCCACCACACACTGGCTTGGAGTGGGACAGTCCACACACAGGTACTTCTTCACGCAATCGTATTTATCCTTACGGTTGGTTGAGAGGATCACAACCACCTTACACACATGATTTAAAGTGAGTGCTTCAGAACAAGAAGTAATGGTAATCTGTAGACTGAGGCTGTTAATCTGAAATTATCTTATGCCGTATGCTTAGACCCATAAAAGGATATACTGTGACAAATCACATAGAAGCAGTTGCACTGCACTGCGTGTGTCACATCACAAAAGGTGAAACGACTTTAACAAAGAAAATCAAACAGCAATATCCTTAAACATTCAATTTTAAAAAAAAATAAATAAACAAACCACAGTTTCATTTGACTTATTTACTAGAAGTGTCATGATACTAGCTTTTATTTTCCTTAATGGAAAGCTTGAGTATCAGCCGATACCCATCTGATATTGTTTTCTTTAAGATCTACAACGCTCATTATTTTAACTGAAGCACTCGTTTACCATTAAACTTTCATACAGAAACCCATACATAAAGTATGAATATAATGAATTCAATCCTAGCGAAAGAACAGTCACGTCTCTTTTACATGCATCAGTTATATGATTTGATTTCTGTTATCCCTGATGGCTGATCCACCGTTTTTTTGCTGCTATCAGGTCCTGGATCAGTGCCATCTAGGGATGCACGATTATGGCCAAAATGATAATCCCGATTATTTTGATTAATACTGAGATCTCGATTATCACGGTTATTCAGTGATTTTAGTGATAACATATTTTATTGCACTTTCACATTTATTAAGTTCTCTCATGCCACAATACAACACACAAGTAGGCATGAGAAAACTTGAGCTGGTCAATTATGACAGAATTTAGGAACATAGTGTGAGCCATGACACATTAATTTACCTTCTGATAAACTAAATCTAATATTTTCAGTTCATTTTACAGACTGTATGCACAAAACAACCGTTAACCTGTTTACCTCGTAAACAAATACAATAAACCTCAATGTTCAGTGTTTGAAGTCTGCTCCTCTTAAATATATTTAAAGCTACACTATTAGACATTTCCACTGTCATGGTTCTGGGCTGGAGTCAGTTCTCGAACCGCTCTGTGTATATTGTGTAGATATCTGAATAATCTCATATAGGATGTGATTGGGTGAGTTCATTTACCCGTCAGATGCACAGCGCTTTAGTTTAATGGTGTTCATTAGGGATGCTCCGATCAGGATTTTTACAGCTGATACTGATCCAGATACCAATCTTTTTTTATTTAAACTTTAATCAGGAAGTCTGTCATAAACAGTTAAATGTAAGCTCTCTGCTCATGGTCACTGTTAACTGAATTAAAATAATAGCAATGATACTGTTGGTTGATTGATAAATAAACAAACATAAAATATTTATTTTTAGATATCTTAAAAACAATAAAGAGTCCTAATTAAAAGTAGACTAACACAAAAGTGATCCTTATTAGGAAAAAGGCTAATAGCTTTCAATGAAATAGCGAACTAAGTTTAATGTCAAATTGATATTAAATGCAACCCATAGTAATTAAACATTATTTCATTTCTCATTTCATTTATATTTAATGAAGTTATTATAATAATATATATCCATCCATCCATCCAACCTGGAGCTTATCCCAGGGAGCATCGGGTACAAGGAGGGGTACACCCTGGACCGTCCATCGCAGGGCACAATCACATACACACTCACACACCCATTCATACACTACGGACACTTTAGACACGCCAATCAGCCTACCATGCATGTCTTTGGGCTGGGGGAGGAAACTGGAGTACCCGGAGGAAACCCCCGCAGCACGGGGAGAACATGAAAACTCCCCACACACAGGGCCACGGGAATCGAGCCCGACCCTGGCGGTGTGAGGCGAACGTGCTAAACACTAAGCCACCGTGTGCCCAATATATATATATATATATATATATATATATATATATATATATATATATATATTTTTTTTTTTTGTATGTGTGTGTATATATATATATATAAATGATTTATTTATAACTAAGCACATTTTCTGTCTTTACATTTTAGTAGTTTTATTTTTGTTTATCAGTTTTAGATCAGTTCCCCAGTACAGTGTCCATGTCTGCTGATAATGTTTTGGGGGATTAAATCAAAACATGGAAACTGGAGTTGACTTTTCTAGTGATATCTGGCAACCGTGAGTTTAAATGAAGTGAATTAGAGTTAGTGAAGGAGAGCGGCAGTGCACTTTATGTTTACAGACGGAACAGTTGCTACTCTTGATTATGATTGGTGAGAAATTTTTTAATAAAGAAGTTTGAATTAAACCCACCTTGTAGCGTGTTAATGTCATGATTTCTCCTCACGCAAAGCGCTGGAGCTCGAAGCGAACCTGGCAGCTCGAGGGCTAAAATGCTAACCCTGTTTCTGGGTTTTGGCACTACAAAATGACGTCAACCCTGCGCTGCCCTATGGTGATTGGCTATAAGTGTAGGAAGCGCTTGATTTGACCTGCAGCTGAGTTTTCTATTAGCGGGGGACGAACTTTAAACGTTAATATCGCAGTCGATCATGTTCATTTAATCGTGGGCCGTCAGAATCGTAATCGTGATCGATATTCCATTAATTGTGCAGCACTAGTGCCATCTATATTATTTACCCATAGTAATGTGGGTTTTTTCTTCTACCCCCCCCCTTTATTTTATTTATTTTTAAATCAAAGTCCTTTCAATCATATATTTCATATCACATTCAAGCAGTTATCTAATCAGCCAATCATGTGCCAGCAGCACACTGCATAAAATCATGCAGGTACAGGTCAAGAGCTTCAGTTAATGTGTACATCAGACAACCATGGCATGGTTACTGGTACCAAATGGGCTGGTTTGAGTATTTCAGGAATAAGGCGTTTCCATCCACACACAACTGTTGCTCTCTCAATGTTTTTTGCACCATTCTTAGTAAACTCTACAGACTGTTCTGTGTGAAAAGCCCAGGAGATCAGCAATTTCTGAAATACTCAAACCAGCCCATCTGATACAAACAACCATGCCACGGTAAAGGTCACAGAGGTCACAATTTTCACCCATTGTGATGCTTGACGTGAACAGTAACTTTTTATGCATTGATGTGAACGTTAACTCAAGTTCTTTTTATGCATCGTGCCGCTGCCCCATGATTGAATAACTACATGAATGTGAGGGTGTTTCTAATAAAATGGACAGCGAGTGCATTACTTATTCATTCAAATAATGAATATAACGGTCGTTACATTACTAGTCACATGTACGGTTTTTCTAAGCAATACAATACATTTTCTATACCTTAACCCCTAAAAAGTACGGATACTAACCTGAACATTTTCAGCATAGTAAAATACTTTAATATTTGAATCCTAAACAAACTACATGGTCACACTTGATTCTACCCAGTGTGTGAGACCCACCATCTGAACCTGTTGCCCCACTCTCTGCTGCAGAGCTCTCAGCAGAGCCTCCTATCGATCATCGTACTCCATCCTGCACACAGAAAAAAAATGAAGTGGGGGAGAACAAAAAGTGTTAATGCTGCAATTAAGACATGATCCTTGCTCAACAGGGCTCTGGTTCAAATAAAACACTACGCACAGTAACCACTGCCTTCTGCTATGAATGAAAGAAAAGCTGTCGAGAAGCTCTTCATTTTAGAGCGTGCAGTTCGGAAAACACGTTTATTTGCAGAGACCATTGAAACGTTTGTGCCTAACTGATGGACTGCAGCTGAATACGGTCAATATTAGAGCAAAGTTCTGCACTACCTAATTGACGAGGACCGCTTTAATCATTTGAAATTAACAGTGCTACACACTAGCGTCCCTTTCATGAAGCTCACGGGGAGTGAATTTTAAAAAGAGCCCAGGACGCAGTAATGGCACAGGCTACAATTTCTTTCTTAACACTGGTCAAGTGTGTTGGCTCACATTCCCGGCCTCTGAAGGTGGATGCCCACGGGCACTTTGTTGAGGGTCTGCAGCAGTGAGTGAGCGACGTCAGCGTTACGGCGCGTATGGGACAGCAGCCAGATCTCCAGAGGCATGCTGGTCATCAGAGGAAGACCTCGCATCTCTTTAGACCAATCCGCGTCACATGGGTTGTACTCGTACTGTGCGCACACACACAAACTCTACTCAGCAAGAGTGCGACACGTGTCGTGTACAGTTCTGTGTTCTCCGTGTTCTGTGGTCCCCCTTACTGCTCTCGCTCCCTGTAGGATCCTCTCAGCAGGAAGAACTCTTCCAGTCAGATTCAGCAGCTTGTTCTCAAAGCTTAGACCCCATGTGCTGAGTGTAGTCTGAACACTGGCATTCCTGGAAGAGATTCACTGAAAAATTCAGCAGTGTAAATTGGTATAACGTTCATTTCAAACATTTAATCGTACACCTTCAGATCAAAAGGCTTTTAAGATCATGAAAGACATTTCAGTCGGGTGTCCACAAACTTTTGATCGATAGTGTATATCTATCATTAAACTTAAGAATGATATAATCAGAAAAACCATCACGCTATATGTTCAGCCTCGTGTTGCCCGGGATAGTCTCTGTAAAGTAAATACACATCCCTTATATGCATGCTACAAATGTTTCTTTTGTAAAATTTGTCTCTGGCTTGCACGTTAAGGATAAATTTCTAAATGTAAAGAATGTATAAGTTTCTGTAAAGCTGCTCTGTGACATCGTACGCTGTTAAACGCGCTATACAGACAAAAGCAGAATTGAATTAATAATGCAGTCTCTTTTATCCAGTACCTGCTCATGTTGTTGATGAATCTGTTGAGGCGGTTCTCCCACTGTTCTGGGGTCAGTCTGGTGTGAGTGGAAAGGTCCTTCATGATGTTAAAGTCGTGCGCATCTTCTCAGTCAGACCTGAGCAAGTTACAACAATTAGTGCGATAAGAAGCAGACAATGATTAAGCGCTGTGTTTCTCCCGCTCTGTGAGGGAGACCTGTGAGGTAGCAGAACTCCGGGATGAGTAAGACAGGTCCTGGTGGAGGAGCTGCTGCAGGACCCAAACTCCTAACGTGACTGACCAGCAGAACCTGGTTCCTATCAGTGCTCTGCAGATCGTATTCCTAAAAAATATATATTATATCCCACAAAGAAATTAAGACGGGAACAAAGTCAGCAGTGAAATGAAGTTCCTTTAATACTGTTTAAAAAGCATCTCAGGGAAATTCCTCAAGATATCAAGTGAGAAATGCCAAGAATACATTTCTGGAAAAAGGGCGTCTACTTTGAAGATCCTAAAAATTAAAAATTTATTTTTTTCGGGGGGTGAATAAAGAATGAATGTGTCTAAACGTTTGACGGTCATGTATGTTTCCAATGCAAGTGCTATAGTATCGGTGTGCTGGGTTATATCTTATATAGGTCTATTAGGTTATACGCGTGTCTATATGCAGTGGTTGTAAGTAAATATACAAGAACTGTGGCTAAATATCTAGTATATAGTTATTTACCTCTTTATTTTTCCTTTATTTACGTAGTATTGTTTTTTTTTTGGTTTTTTTTTCCCATTTTATTTGATTTTTTCTGCCAATCGACTGCCCACACTCCAGTCCAGTAGGTGGCCACGTCCACTTATAAAAGTAAATCATGTAATTTTCTCAGACTGGGCAGTTATTGACAGTGAATTCATCGTTTTAAATAGAATCAAAAATAACATCGACCTATTTGCTAATCTCATTTCGATTAGCTTGCTCATTAATTACACTGCGCATGCGTGGACTGGGCTGCCTCCTCAAAAGCTAGCACCGCTAGCATATTTGTATAATATTAACATTAATATTGAACCAGAGGACTGAATAAAAAAAGTTATAAAATGTTATTTCTCACTTCTTCTCCTCTTGTTCTTCTTCTCCGTGCGGGTGTGAGTTATCTTTGGTCGGTTCCTCGGTGATTCGGTCATTAGTGAACCGAGCTCCGAGAGTGAATCAGTGCGCCGTCACCGCCTACTTCATACTGATACACCTGAAACACAGGTGTTAACACCGTTAACTACACACATACACACAATACAGCACAAAACAGAACGGGTTCGGTTACACAGAACTGAATAAACTCACTTTAGTTTGGGTCCAAACGGGCCAGAACTAACACTAACACCGCTTTCTGCTCCTCACTTCGACTTCTCGCGCTCGCGGTGACGTCACCAACGTAACGGACGTTGACGTAAATTTGAATCTGTGAGGAGAAAATAAAATAAAATAAACCCAAATATCATTTCATAAAAAGCTTCATTATTCTCTTCTTCTTAAACACGATAGAGGATAAGATATACAAATACATAAAAAACAGCTTTATCATTATTTTAATCAAATCCACTTTAAAAGTGCTCCTTTCTAATTACATTTTAATTAAAAATATGCTTTATCTTACTCTTGTTCAATTTAATTTTTTTAAATTAATATTTAATTTAATTAATCGATGATTGTAGTCGTGTTGATGTTTCACGTTCTTTGTGCTTTATTATCATAAATATACACTTTGTTTAAACTTTTGAGTTTGGACACAAAATGTAAACATTCCTCATGAATCCAGAACATTAATTTGTTTATTATTTAGAAAGTAATAATTAAACAGGTGAATAAAATGATCAGATTAATCACTTGCAACATTTAGGATATGAATTTCTTGTATTAAGTGAGGTTTTTAATTATACACAGATATAAATAGATTTTATTTATTTGTAGTTTTCATATTTGACTCAGTACATTACACTACATTTATTTCATCAACTCTTTATCAAATTTTTTTTAAAAAAATATTTATCTGAATGATTCTGTCCAAGATCAATAAAAATCTTCAAATAATCTATCAACACCATCAATACATCTAATCAGTAAATAAAAATCTACATTTATCCAGCTGACCTATTGACTGGTTTATTGAAAGTTTTACAGCTTTGGCAGGTAAAGAAGCCGTGGCTTTAATCTGATCTTCTGATTTCTAATGATAATTAAACGACAAAATACAGAATTAAAGAATATCTTTATTTAAATTCAAAATCATGAATAAAATCATTTAAAAATATGGACTACATGTCATTTCTACAAGTGTTCATACAGACAGAAAGACCAGAGATGAAACGGATTTAACAGATACAGGACAATTAGGACAAGGAAAGTGAGAGAACTAGAATGATCATTTATTTATTATTTAAAAAAAAAAATACAACTGTGTTCAAGATCACTGCAAAAAGACAGTAGAGGAAACAAAGGAACAAAAATATTTCACATTTCCTGTTTAAATTCAACAGTAAAATCACATGAACTGAAGACATCGTGACTTTTTGAAACCGGTCGTTACATTTTTGAGACAAACGGAGCAGGTAGTGACGATGAAGCTGCCTCGAAAGATCATTTCTGTTCCTCGAAGAGTAAAAAAAAAACCATTAAATCCTAAATGTATGAAAAATAAACATTATGTACATTTTGTGTCTAATTACAGTGAACCTGACGGAGAGTGAAGCTCACAGAGGTGAAGTGTTCACGCTACAGCAAATTTCACCGGTTGACGCTAAACTCGCTCACTTAGGAGGTGCATTTCTCTGTCCCGGGATATTCCTAGCACTGTGTGTGAAAGCTCCTGAGATGTCCAGCATGGAGACGTGCGTGTATATTGATGTGTACACAGTACCAATGGTCAGGATGTACTGTTGTGTCAGAGTTTCTCGTTCTCCTGAAAAACACACGTGCGCGCGCGCACACACACACACACACACACACACAGTGGAATTGTAAAGCAAAACATTGGAATATATATCTTAATCACATCTCATAGTCCTTTTATAGAGTCTGAATCAGTTTGACTGATTCATTTCAAGTTGATTCAGAGTCGAATCACTTTCTAGTGAGAATCAAATACTCATCTCAGTCTAGTTCGTTTGGAAGTGTGCGACTCTCACTAGAAAATTATTTGACTCCGAATCGTCTCGAAACAAATCAAACCGATTCAGACCGGACAAATGGACTAATAGAAGGGAAAGAGCAACAGGAAAGAGGACAGCCTTCCTGCTGAAAGCAAACCGGATCAGAACCTTACATTAGATTGTTTTCTATATTTTTATTTTAAATCAGTTGTGTTGTTTTTCTTCTTTCTGCACTCGATTGAGGAAACACAGCAATGATAAATAAATAAATAAATTTATCTGTCCAGCTTCCTCCTCTTCGTCCCCCAGAATGACGTGTGGGTGACACATTGACGGATTTAAAAAAGATGTCTGGGCAAACTGTGACCTCCTGGAGTTAAAAGTGAGCATCCAAGGAAATTTAATGTGTTAACTGCACTACATTCTGCAGTCACACAGGACCAGAAGAAATATGTACATCTACTGTACATGTTAACACACAAAACAAGCTTTTGAGTATTAGTTACCCTGTCTTACTGTACAAGGCACCTGCAAATAATAAAGCAAGTAATTAAAAGTTCATCTATCATTTCACTTCCACTAATCAGTCTTTTGACCAGTCTAAGAATAAAAAGACTAAAAAGAAACTGAGACTTAGCAAGAAGAACTAAAGATCTGTGGATGATGAAGTCTCAGTTCCACCGCAGCTTCAACAGCCCTGGATCTTCTCCTTTAAAGCTTGGAGTAGGGCACGTCTTTCGGACTCTTCTTTTCCAGGGCTGCCTGCGCTGACTTCATAAGATCCTGTGTCTGCAACATGTTCATGTTCCAAGTAGCCTGGAGACACAGAGGAGCAATCTCAGATTTCGACCGCTCTACTTTGTGTTTGCGGCCATACTGTGTGCGCATGGGTCTACCTTGAGGCTAAAAATGCTATTCATGTCTTAAGCAGATTCTTACCATGTAGTCTAGGCTCTCAGTTACACTGTGGTCTCAGGAGTAGAGGAGGTTGATTTTGGTTCCCTGGACAGCGACGCGACTCCGGCCTGCAATCTCACCTGCTATTTCCAGAGCTCCAGCAATCATTGACTATCAGGGAACACACGACTGCAGAGATGAACAGAACACACACTTACCTTCATTTATACTAAATAATTAAGCTACATGAAAAAAAAAACCTTATATACAGGTTTGACCTTATATACAGCCACAATACCAACTGTAACAGTGCTAACTTCTCAAAATACAGGTTTTTATTTCCTGAAAAGGAACAGTGTGTCATATGAGGTTTCCACTTGAGAGTGACATGTACAGTGTCCTCCACTAATATTGGCACCCTTGGTAAATATGAGCAAAGAAGAAAACCTTTTGTTAAAAAAAAAAAAAATTCACAAAAATACTCTGCTCTCATGGACAAACAATTGGAAACACCACAAGTTTATAAAAAATATTTGTTAAATAGGTGTACAACAATTATTGGCACCCCTATGAATCCATGAGAAATGTATTTGACGTATATTCCCCTTGATATTTTACTTTTTTGTACACTTGGGAAACTAGGAACAGGACATTGTTCAACCATGACTTCCTGTTTCACAGGGATAGGTAACGCATAAGCCAAATTCTCTTACTCATTCAGAACAATAAGTGAGGCCAAGATATATTCAGTGGTGCTTGAAGGTTTATGAACCCTTCAGAATTTTCTATATATATGAATAAAGATGACCCAAAACATCAGATTTTTACACAAGTCCTAAAAGTAGACCAAGAGATCCCAATTAAACAAACGAGACAAAATGATAATATTTGATCACAGACAGATTGTGCACAATTGGAGGAAATTCAAGACCATCATTACCCTCCCCAGAACATATCAACCAACAAAGATCACTCCAAGAGCAAGACAAGTAGTAGTCTGTAAGGTCATAAAGGAGCCAGGGTAACATCTATGCAACTAAAGGCCTCTCTCTCACTGTAGTGAAGGTAAGGGTTCTGTTTAGTTTGACTTACCTAGGGCTGCTCCTATCACACAAACCATTGAAGTGAATAGCATGGAGGTGGTATTTGAAGTTAATGCAGGCTGTGGAGTGATCATCAGTAAAGATCAACATTCAAAGATGTGGGGGGGCCTACAGAAATCATTTGTTGCATCAGCTGGTAAATACAGTAGCAAATGTACCAGGACATAAGTTGGCTAACGTATTGGAGAGACAATCCGAGGTGTTCAAAGAAGAGTTGGGTCCACTGCTGGAGAGAGAACTCCAGAGGCTGGTGGAAGACAAGATCATTGAACCAATGCAGTTTGCAGAGTGGGCAGCTCCCATTGTTCCAGTCAGGAAACTGATGGTTCTATCCCAATTTGTAGGGATTATAAATTCGCAGTAAATCCAGCTCTAGTGTGGAGCAGTATCCAATTCCCAAGGTAGAAGATTTATTTGCTCAGTCGGCAGGAGGAAAAATCCTCCAAACTGGACATGACCCATGCGCATCAGAAGATAATGCTGCACAAAAATTCCAATAAGTACGTTACAATCAACATGCACAAGGGATTATGTACTTACAACAGGCCACCATTTGGAGTTGCTTCAAGTCCAGCGATCTTCCAGCGCACAATAGAAGGGATTCTGTAAGACATCGCACGCGTCACAGTTTATCTGGATGACATTTTAGTCTCAGGGGCTAATGAACATCTGCAGAGCTTGGATGAGGTACTGAGTAGGATAGAAAAGAGTGGACTGAGACAAAAAAGGAGCAAGTGCGAGTTCATGGGAGAAGTAGAGGTATTTTTAGGTCACAAAATTAATGCCATAGGATTACAGTCGAAAGACAGGTCCTATATTATGTTTGAGGAAGCTGGTATTGTAGCCGTGAAATCAGCTAACATTATGCTCCATGTAATGTTTGCGATATCCAGTTATTTGTTAAACGCTAACGCATTGCAATGTTATAAACTACCTCCTAATGGACCACCATGCATCTCCATTCAGCCCGTGTCCTGTCAGCTAAATGTAGCCTCATGTCACTAATAATTATTCACATGTTCATGCTTTTAATAAATCTTTTTATCCTGCCACCATATCAGTGAATTTAAACTAATGCTTGCATTCAGAGTATAAGGGGTGTGTGTGCGTTTAGGAGTGCACCTTAGCACTTATTAGTCATGGTCAGAGTGTTTGAACTAAAATATCCCTCTCTCTCTCTGCCAGTATCAGCCAGAGGAGGATGTCCTCCAGGAGTTTTTAATTTTATAATTTTTTTTAAATCTCTCTTTTTTTTTTTAAATAAAAAGCACATCGTGGTATTGAGCATCGTGTACTTTTGGTGGTATCGGTACCGACGACTAGATTTTTGGTATCGTGACATCCCTAATATGTAAGGAAATAGGATGAACTCTGCATACAGGGAGGCTTTGTGTTATGGGGGACTCGCGTAGTGATTCCACATCCGTGGCGTGCGGCTCTTCTAAGACATCTACACGAAACCCATCCGGGAATTACCAGGATGAAAGGCCTGGTGCGTAGCTATATGTGGTTGCCACACTTGGATGCAGAGGTGGAAGCATTGGTCAAATCGTGTGCAGTCTGTCAGGAAAACAGAAACGCTCCGGGAAACGCGCCACTGCACGCGTGAGAGTTGCCAGAGCAACCGTGGAGAAGGATTCACATTGATTACGGTGCACCGTGGATGGGTAGAATGTTCTTGATCATGGTAGAGGCATTCTCAAAATGGATAGAGGCTTATCTGTTAAACAAGTCTACATCCACAGTTACCATTCAGTGCTTAAGACAAACCTTTAGCCAACACAGGATACCAGAAGTAGTGATGTCAGACTATAGCAGTTTCTTTGTTTTTTACCAGTGCTGAATTCCAAGAGTTTATGGAAAGAAACGGCATCAAACACAAGCACAGCACCCTACCATGCATCTTCCAGTGGTCTGGCTGAAAGGGCCATTCAACACTCAAAACCCTGATGAAAGAGAGTGCCGAGAGTCCATTGAAAAAGCTAGCCAGAGTGCTGTTCAGTTACCGAACGACGCCAAAGTCGACCACTGGCAAATCAGCCGCTAAACTGCTGCGTGGAAGGAAACTGGTCTACACAGGGTCTCATTGAGACACAAACAATTGAGACAAAAATGGTACCATGACCAACATGCAAAGGAAAGATATCTCGTGGTGGGTGACCCAGTGTATACTAGGAACTTCAGCTCTGGACCTACTTTTATTCCAGGAACAGTTCAGAAAAAGACTGGTCCTGTATGGTGCACAGTAGCATTGGGAAGTGGGCAAGTAGTGCACTGACATATTGATCAGGTGAGAGACAGGCACAATACAACATCCGCAGCACCAGCACCAGAGTTGTAAGACACTTCACGGCCAGATGTTGACATTCCAGTGCCTTCTACAAAAGACTCAGGTTCCTCATTCTCTGAGGAAAGTCACAAACAAAAACTGGGAGGAACTTCTGAAGTGGCTGCATCAGAAACTTTCCTTGGGATGGAAAACCCTGAGTTGAGAAGATCTACACGTACTAAATCTCCAAGCTATCTGAAAGATTATAATTCATGTAGTGGTGAGTTCCCCAACCGCAGGGCAAGAATGAACCCAGGAACTGAACTGAATCTCAAGAGAAAGTGGGGCATGCAATAAGACAATGGCCCAAAACAAAGAATGGTTAAAGAACAATAAAGTTATTGGTTTGGAATGGCCAAAACTGATGTCCAAGCCCATGTGCAGGACTAATCAACAGTTACTGGAAATGATTAGTTGCAGTTATTGCTGCACAAGGGGGTCAGACCAGATACTGAAGGCAAAAGGTTCACATACTTTTGCCACTCCCAGATTGGAATATTGGATTATTTTCTGCAATAAATAAATGACCAAGTATAATATGTGTCACATTTGTTTAAATGGGTTTTCTTTGTGTAGTTTTAGGACTTGTCTGAAAATCTTGTGTATATTTTTGTAGAAATATAGAAAATTCTAAAGGGTTCACAAACTTTCAAGCACCACTGTAGCTGTGATGTGCAGCAAAAGGTTATTGAGCTTCACAAAATGGGAAGTGTCTATAAGACAATAGCACAAGCATCGAAAATGCTCATTTCCACAATCAGGGCAATAATTAAGAAGTTCCAGTCAACTGGAAATGTTATGAATCAACCTGGAATTGGATGTGTGTCTATATCGTCTCAACGCACTGAAGAGGACGGTTCGAGTGGACAAAACATCTCCAAGGATCACAGCTGGAGAACTGCAGAAGTTAGTTGTGTCTTGGGGTCAGAAAGTCTCCAAAACTACAATCTGAAGTCACCTACATCACCACAAGTGGTTTGGAAGGGTTTCAAGAAAAAAGCCTCTACTCTCATCCAAAAACACACTCAGGTGTCTTCAGTGTGCCAGACACTACTGGAACTTCAATTGGGATCGGGTTCTATGGTCAGATGAAACCAAAATAGAGCTTTTTGGTAATAAACACCAGAGGTGGTTTTGAAGCACACAGAGAGGTAGCCATATGGAAAAGTTCCTCATGCCCACTGTTAAATATGGTGGTGGATCTTTAATGTACTGGGACTGTTTTTCTGCCAGAGGACCTGGACATATTGTTAGGATACATGGCATCATGGACTCTACCAAATATCAACAGATATTAAATAAAAACCTGACTGCCTCTGCCAGAAAGATTAAAATGGGCCGTGGTTGGATCTTCCAGCAGGACAGTGATCCAAAACATACATCAAAATCAACACAAAAACGCTTTACTGACCACAAAACCATCAAGTCATTTAACACTAATGAGCAGTATTAAAAATATTAACATGGATATCTGAGTCTGATAATAAAATTAACTTCTACTTACAGTCAAATTTTGTAGTGTTTAGGACATTTAACACCCTTCCATCCAAAAGAAACCAAAAGGGGGTACAAACTTTTACACTCCACTGTATTTGGTTGAAATTGCGCTTATAGAACAACTGAACAGCAACGTTTCCATACAGGTTTTAATGAAAAGTTTAACAATAGCAACTTGACTTGAAATGGATGATGTTTCATTAGCGTGGCCTGTGCCCAAAGTGTTAGTAACGAGGCCGCGTTGCTGGTCACGCGCGGTGTAGACGCGCTGATACAGAGTGTAGCGTGAGTAAGATCTGTAATGTCTAATTCAAATATTATGATCAAAAGTAAAATAATGTCTAAAGACACCGAGATACAGAAACCACAAGGTGCAGTGAAAGTGAGTTTTTATTATTCATTCAGGACTGGAGTTTAATTCGGTGCTTTTTGTGCATCCATAAAAAAAATAATGCTATCTATCTAACTCTATTTATAAATGTTTATATATTTATCTTATTTAGTTAGTTTACATTTATATTATATATAAGTACTTATGCATTATTTTTTTTTGTGGATTCACAAAAAGCACCGAATTAAACTACAGTCCTAAATTATATATATATATATATATATATATATATATATATATATATATATACATACGTGTGTGTGTGTATATGTATGTATTGGGTTCTTTTCTGTTTTGGACAAACATTTGCGTAAAGTTTTAGTCTGAATTTATATTTGTAACACTCAGTTTGTGGATTTTATTTTAAATAAACAAAAAAAGGCACTGAAAGTTTGCCCCGCCCCCATCAGATTAATCGAAAAAATAACCAATTAATTGATTGTGAAAATAATCGTTAGTTGCAGCTCTAATAATAAGCTGTATTATGAAATTGATTTTTTAACAAAAGAAATCTTGAATATTTTCAAAATAGAGTTGTCTTTGAGAAGAAGAATGGAGTGTAATATAGTGTGAATCATAAAAATTCTATTTCATTTCTATTTGTTTAGAGAAAGGCTTCAGCAATAAAAGCAGCATTTTGCTGTAGTTGTTAAGGGGCCGTTTACACCACAACGTTTTCAAATAAAAACCGAAAACTTTTGATGCGGTTTGGCTGTTCGTTTCCATGACGACGGCGTTTCGGGGCCTGAAAACTTTGGAAAACGGGTTTCAAAGGGCAAGTTTTTGAAAACGATGCCGTTATCATCTCCGGTAAATCATGTAAATTATTATCCAGAAAAACCACAGCTCCTCCGTTTACTTGTATTTGTTTACAGCGCGGTCTTTCCCTCATCAATATGGCGGACATGTTGACGTGAATGCTTACGTGCGCATGCGCGTAGTATTTCTTTACAAAGTGACTTCGCCAGCTACACACACACACACACACACATTTTGTCCTTTTTGTGTTTATTTCTTGAGAAATAGAAGAGAGAAGCTCGAATGTGCAGTGAATGTCCAATATAAACCCAACTTTACCTCAGTTTTACATTAAAAACATTACAGAAATATAAAGTTATTTTAGCTGCTAAATGACTCAGCCACTTTACACTCACTGTTGTTTATTTTAGTTTATATTTACATTACATTTATTCACTTAGCAGACGCTTTTATCCAAAGCGACTTACAAATGAGAAAGATACAAGCAAAATAGTTGCTATAAGCAGGGAGCAAACAATGGATTTTAGGATAAAGTAAGGTTATACTTGGATAGTGCCACTAAAACAGAATAACAAATCTCTCCTCATGAGTTAAATAGTGCACTACATAGGGTGTAGACTCATTATTTCATCCCTAATGTAGTGCACTTAAACCGGAAATGACATCAATTTGGGATTCGGCCACACAGCTTCCGTTTAACTTACCTCGGGTTTAAAAACAGAACGGAGTTTTAATTCCTCAAACACAGACAAAATAACCAGCTTTTATGTTTAAACTGGATCAAATCTAACTGTAAAACTTTGTCAGAAATAATTTAATCTGGAGATGATTAGTTCGGTGTAATAACTCAACTGCTCCGGAGATACCCGCTGCAGCTTTTTCTTCTTCTGTGATTTCTACTGGTCGGAGACGCAGCTGTTAGGCGCGTTACCGCCACCGCGTGGACTGGAGGATATAGTTCCAGGTTGGAGGAAGTCTATCCTAACAAACTTACACCAATAATTTCCACTCATGGTTTTATTAGATCCTATTTATTATTCCAGTGGAGTTTATGACTTCTTCATGAATGCCAGCAGTGAGTCGTTCACTGTGTCTTACCCAGATATACTGAGTGAACTACTGAGTCACCACAACCTCAATCTCTAAATGTTTAACAGCACCAAAGCTTTCAATTCTGGTGACTTTGGGAGTATTTATTTATTTATATGATTATATAATGTAACAAACATTAACATAAGCATGTGCTGCACAACATTTCATTAGTTTAATTTTACATTTTAATTTACTGTAAAGCGCTTTGCTAAATTTTGCTACGTAAACTTTTTTAGGTATTAAAACTGGTTACTGTTTGATTGATGACAAACTCCATATTTTTATACCCTGGAGCTCTGTGTTACCATGGTAATTTATAAACAATTACTAACAACATTAACTTCATCAATGCAAGTTTACATTTTATTTGATACTTGGCCATTGTTACGTCCTCAGTTGTATTTCTGTTTGTACTATGTTCCATTCGTGTGTCTATGTCGGGGGAGGGATGGGTGTCTTGTCTCCTCCTCTTTTAAGCCCAGTCCACTGCAACGCGTCATGTTCCGGCTTGCCATTGGACGATCACATCTCGTACACGCCTGCTCCCGCCTCGTGCTTTGGGATGAGTTGGCTGTACATTTCCGGACGTGTACTTAAGCCTCGTCAGTCTCCATCCCCGGGGCAGATCGGTGCCGTTGCTTTGTACAGCAGATATTTGGTTACGTGTGTTGATTTCTCCTGTGTACGACCTTCTGCCTGTTCTTGACTTTGTTTCTGCTCTGCCCCTTTAAGTTTAATGATTCAGCTCCCAAACTGCTGGAAATGTGGGACGGGTTCTAACTCTTCACCAAGACTGCTTTATCCTGGAGAAGAGGTTTGAGGTGAGACTCCTGTCATACGCCGTCCTGGTGAGTTTATTATACTTAATGCTGTAAGACAGAGAAGAACATCAGTGTAAACACAACATCAGCATAAACACACACACACACACACACACACACACACACATTATTCAGTATGATACAGTAGAGTAAAGAGACAGTAAGTCAGTAACTCACTGTAGTGTCTCCAGGTTACAGTGTGGATCCTTCAGTAGATCAGAGAGCAGCTTCACTCCTGATTCTCCTGGATTATTACCCTTCAGATCCAGTTCTCTCAGGTGTGATGAGGAGTTTGACCTCAGAGCAGAAGCCAGAGCAGCACAACCTTCATCTGTAATACTGCAGTCACACATCCTGCAAGAAAGAAAACCTTCTCACACTTAACACACTCAGTTTTAGCTCTGAAAACATCAACTACACAAAATCTTTATATACACAACATTTACTCTCATCTCACACACACACAACAATGACAATATCACATCACTACAATTACAATCACCACAGAGGGAAACTGTGTGTGTGTGTGTGTGTGTGTGTGTGTGTACCTCAGTGTCTCCAGTGTACAGTGTGTGTGTGTGTGTGTGTGTACCTCAGTGTCTCCAGTGTACAGTGTGTGAGTGAGTGTGTGTGTGAGTGTGTGAGAGAGAGTGTGTGTGTGTGTGTGTGAGAGAGAGTGTGTGTACCTCAGTATCTCCAGTGTACAGTGTGTGTGTGTGTGTGTGTACCTCAGTATCTCCAGTGTACAGTGTGTGTGTGTGTGTGTGTGTGTGTGAGTACCTCAGTGTCTCCAGTGTACAGTGTGTGTGTGTGTGTGTGTACCTCAGTATCTCCAGTGTACAGTGTGTGTGTGTGTGTGTGTGTGTGTGTGTGTACCTCAGTATCTCCAGTGTACAGTGTGTGTGTGTGTGTGTGTGTGTGTGTGTGTGTGTGTACCTCAGTATCTCCAGTGTACAGTGTGTGTGTGTGTGTATGTATGTGTGTGTGTGTGTGTGTGTGTGTGTGTGTACCTCAGTATCTCCAGTGTACAGTGTGTGTGTGTGTGTGTGTGTGTGAGTGTGTGAGTGTGTGTGTACCTCAGTATCTCCAGTGTACAGTGTGGATTCTCCAGTCCAGCAGAGAGCAGCTTCACTCCTGAATCCTGCAGGTTATTGCGACTCAGGTCCAGTTCTCTCAGTCCGGAGGAGTTTGATCTGAGAACTGAGGACAGAACTCTACAGCTTTCCTCTGTCAGATCACACACACGTAGACTGGAAGAGAAATGATGAAATATCAGAACACTGACCTCAAACACACACACAGCCATAATACACTTACTCTTTACCATGTAACAGAAATGTGAGTGTGTTTCTCTCACACACACAAATCAGAGGACAGGACACCACATCAGCATTATTATTATTATTATTATTATTATTATTATTATTATTATTATTATTGAAATGAAAACAGAAGGGTTTTTGTTTGAATAAATACTTTATAATAATTGAAACCATTTTTAAGGGAAGTACATGTAAAAAAAAAAAAGTCTGTGTGTGAGAGAGAGAAAGAGAGAGACAGAGTGTTTGTATGTGAGAGAGAGTACGTGTGTGTGTGTGAGTGAGTGTGTGTGTGTGAGAGAGTGTGTGTGTTTCTGTGTGTGTGAGAGAGTATGTGTGTGTGTGTGTGTGTGTACCTCAGTATCTCCAGTGTACAGTGTGTGTGTATGTGTGTGTACCTCAGTATCTCCAGTGTGTGTGTGTGTGTGAGTGTGTGTGTGTGTGTATGTGTGTGTGTGTGTGTGTGTGTGTGTGTACCTCAGTATCTCCAGTGTACAGTGTGTGTGAGTGTGAGTGTGTGTGTGTGTGTGTGTGTGTGTGTGTGTGTGTGTACCTCAGTATCTCCAGTGTACAGTGTGTGTGCGTGTGTGTGTGTGTGTGTGTGTACCTCAGTGTCTCCAGTGTACAGTGTGGATTCTCCAGTCCAGCAGAGAGCAGCTTCACTCCTGAATCCTGCAGGTTATTGAGACTCAGGTCCAGTTCTCTCAGTCTGGAGGAGTTTGATCTGAGAACTGAGGACAGAACTCTACAGCTTTCCTCTGTCAGATCACACCAACGCAGCCTGGAAGAGAAATGATGAAATATCAGAACACTGACCTCAAACACACACACAGCCATAATACACTTACTCTTTACCATGTAACAGAAATGTGAGTGTGTTTCTCTCACACACACAAATCAGAGGACAGGACACCACATCAGCATTATTATTATTATTATTATTATTATTATTATTATTATTATTATTATTGAAATGAAAACAGAAGGGTTTTTGTTTGAATAATGGAAACCATTTTTAAGGGAAGTACATGTAAAAAAGTCTGTGTGTGTGAGAGTCTGTGTGTGTGTGTGTGAATGAGAGTGTGTGTGTGTTTGTGAGTGTGTGTGGAGTAAGTTGACGAGTTAATTTGCTAACTGGAAATCCGTCTCACACAGTGCATGCATTATTTATTTGTTTGTTTGTTTGTTTGTTTGTTTGTTTATGGTAAATATTCACACATTTTTTGTCAGGGATTAAAGTTATAAACAGGACGTATCCCTTGATCTGCACAGAGGGATTATGATGATGTTTTTGCTAACTGGAAAACCGTCCTCGAGGACAATCCTCTTTCATCCTGTAAACTAATCCCACACCAGATCCAATCTAAAGAGAAAGTCTGATCGGTCCAAACCAAACAAGGTCGGTGTGAAAGTGAAAAAGCACAGAAGAGTTTTAATCAAGTTCTATTGTAAGTGTGTAGTGAGCTAGAAGACGTCTGTGTTACTGAACATCAGGTGTTTTTCTGCATCTCTGTATGTCCTGTGTAAACGGAGTAAGAAGAACCGTGTGTTTTGTCTAAAGCAGCTTTACTCTGGCAATAAATGAGCAATTAGACATTCACCAGAACTGTGTTTCCAATCAAAGCCCTTTAAGCTTCAATACCAGTGTCACAATAACAGATCAGACTTCCAGGATGAAGTGTACCAGGCTGGGACTAAAGCCAGAAGGTCATTAAGGTATAAGGGGGAAATCTGGGACGGGGTAAAAATCCTGTCCTGATGAAACCTTTCAGAAAATTCAACACAAGGCGCATGCGCTGCAAAAAATGACCTTGTCCCAATAAAACCTTTAAGAAAATCCAACTCACAACGCATGCACCACAAATGTAATGTATCATATACATATGAATAATTCATTAAGGTGATAGAGATTGGTTTGTTTTTAGAAAGAAGAGGTTAATGCCCCGCCTAGGGATAATTTTACTGCTTCAGAAAAGTATATAAAGACATGTGTGTGTGTATAATTCAGACTTTCTGCAGACTGTCTCACTTTGTTGTTTCAATAAAGTTTGATGACCTTTGGCATCTACAAACCCTCTGTCTCTGAAGTCTTTAACTTAGGTTGGAAAGATTGTTTTCCACGACACTCTCACGTGTGCCCCTCAGTGCAGATTGGGCGGTCTGATACGCTGATACACATCATAGGACCAGAAAATAGAATAATCAGTCATGTCTATTGATAGATATTTTCCTATATCCTCTATATCACCAGTGTCACATGCTGTATTCATATTGTTCCCATGGTGACAGTGTTCTGTTTTTCTTCTTCTCGTTTGTGAAGTTCTGTTCAATGTCACTTTCAAATGAAAGGAGAAAAGAAAAAGTGCCTTTCACTGGTGTTTAGATCACAAAATGATGAAAAAGCAGTGATGAATACATGCAGTTATTCTGTAGAGATCATTTCTTCATCAGTTTTAGAGAAAAGGTAATAAATGGTGGTAGAAGGTTTTGTCCTCATGGCCCCGCCCTCAGTGCAGACGTAACGTGTTGGTGTAAAAAGTGAAACTCTTCTGTAACAGTACCAGAGGTTTGTTTAAAGATGATTAGAGTAATTATTAACCAGCATTAATCCAAACAGTGCAGTTCAGTGTTACATTAAAATAATAAACCATGCAGTAATACATTTATAAATAAAAATACTCACTCAGCTCTTCTGGAGGCTTTGACCACTGGCAGCAGCTTCAGAAGACATTCCTCTGATTGGTCATATTTCCTCAAATTAAACTCATCCAGCTCCTGATCTGAGTTCAGTAACACAAACACCAGAGCTGACCACTGAGCAGGAGAGAGTCTGGTTCCACTGAGACGACAGTAATCTTCTCTGTTCAGGTAAGTCTGTACTTCCTGCACTAGAGAATGATCATTCAGTTCATTCAGACAGTGGAACAGATTGATGGATTTCTCTGGAGATGGATTCTCCCTGATCTTCTCCTTGATGTACTCGACTGTTTCCTGTTTGCTGTGAGAGCTGCTTCCTGTCTGGGGCATTAAGCCTCGTAAGAGAGTCTGATTGGACTCCAGTGAGAGACCCAGAAGGAAGCGGAGGAACAGGTCCAGGTGTCCGTTCTCACTCTGTAAGGCCTTGTCCACTGCAGTCCTGAGGAGATCAGACATGTCTGACTTGTTGAGAAGATCAGACAGATCAGTGGTTGGTTGTTCTGTTACATTTCTGCTGATGAAGGAGAGAAATGTGTATAAAGCAGCCAGAAACTCCTGAACACTCAGATGTACAAAGCTGAACACCTTCCCCAGGTGAAGCCCAAACTCCTCTCTGAAGATTTGGGTACACACTCCTGAGTACACTGACACTTCTCTCACATCAATGCCACACTCTCTCAGGTCTTCCTCATAGAAGATCAGGTTTCCTTTCTCCAGCTGTTGGAAAGCCAGTTTTCCCAGTGCCAGGATACTCTCTCTGGTCTGCTGAGGATCAGGGTCACATTTCTGATGGTACTTTTGGTCCTTGTGTTTGATCTGAAAGATCAGGAAGTGTGTGAACATTTGAGTCAGAGTCTTGGGGATCTCTCCACTCTCTGCTTCACCCAGCATTCTCTCTAGAACAGTGGCTGAGATCCAGCAGAAGACTGGGATGTGGCACATGATGTAGAGGCTTCTTGAAGACTTCATGTGTGAGATGATTTTATTGGCCAGGCTCTGATCACTGATCCTCTTCCTGAAGTACTCCTCTTTCTGAGGATCACTTAACCCTCGTACCTCTGTTACCTGGTCTACACACTCAGGAGGGATCTGATTGGCTGCTCCTGGTCGAGAGGTTATCCAGAGGAGAGCAGAGGGAAGCAGATTCCCCTTGATGAGGTTCGTCAGCAGCACATCCACTGAGGCTGACTCTGTCACATCACACAATCTCTCATTCTTCTGGAAATTTAGAGGAAGTCGACACTCATCCAGACCATCAAAGATCAACACCACTTTGTAGGAGTCTATTAACTGTAGTTTTCTCATTTCAGGGAAAAAGTGATGAAGAAGATCCATCAGACTGAGATGTTCCTGCTTCATCAGATTCAGCTCTCTAAAGGGAAGTGGAAACATGAAGGTGACGTCCTGATTTGCGTTTCCTTCAGCCCAGTCCAGAATGAACTTCTGCACAGAGACTGTTTTTCCAATTCCAGCAACTCCTTTAGTCAGAACACTTCTGATGGACTTGTCTTTAAAGAGATCATTACATTTGATGGGTGTCTCCTGTGCTGCTGGTCTCCTGGACGCTGTCTCAATCTGTCTCACCTCATGTTCATTATTGACGTCTCCACTCCAACCCTCTGTGATGTAGAGCTCTGTGTAGATCTCATTCAGAAGTGCTGAGCTTCCATGCTGTGAGATTCCTTCATTAATTCTTTTAAACTTCTCTCTCAGGCTGGATTTCAGCTTTGTCTGATACACAGAGGCCACAGACTCTAATAAACAAAGTAATAAGATGTTTTAATGTAAAATCACTGAACACAGGATTAAATGTAAAATTCAAATGCTGCTGTTCATTCCTGATTCATGTAGTAAATATTCCTGAAGGAACAGGACCATTGTACAGAGTCATCACAAGCTGGACCACGAACAGAACAGAAAAGCAGCAGATGTACATGATACTAAACTCAAACTTCAAACTAAAAGTGTTCCTATCTAAAACTATTTCCTCTCTCTAAAGTGAACCTGATGGAATAAAGCCATGACTCAGAGCTCTTACTGCTGTGCAGTGTGTTAGCGAGATCTGTGTGGTTCATGTTCTTCAGGACGTGCAGTGTGATCTTCAGCGCTCCCTCTCTGACACTGTGCAGATCCTCCTCATCCTGCACCTCCCTCTCAGTGCATGCTGGGTAATCTGGACTCAGGAGCTTCCTAAACCTCTTCAGCTCATTCTTTATCAGAGTGATGACTTTGTGTTCCAGCTCCTGGTTAGAAACACACAGGAACACATCTAAATATTATAATGTTACACACTGAGAGATGCTTTTATTTTATGAAAAGAATAAAAGTCTCTTTCTATTACCACAGTTACAGCTGAAATTCTGCCTGATTACCCATAATGCTGCTGCACATCAATAAACCTGTAAATTGTCATGATCTTAAATAAAAAAGCTGCAACCTGCTCACACACAAGTTACACACATTAAAAAGACACACACCTTGAATATGGAGTCCAGCTGATTTCTGCTGAGGTTTGATTTCTTCTGTTGTGGTCTGTGAAGAAATAAAACACATGATGTGATATAGACTATATGTATTCATAGCTGCACAACACACACTAATACATACAGAGACAGATATTTAACACTATCCTCTTAACACAATACACTGATTTCAGGATTTCTCACTGACACTAACATGTTCATGAATAAAACAGTGATCTAGTCATTAATGTCCCAGGTGTAAATGTTGTTGTGTAGCACCACAGACCCTCCAGCTCAGGGACTGCAGACTGAACTGAACTCTTAAAGCAGTTTTCCTCACTGCCAGTCCGAGAGCTGCAGCACTGCACAGTTTAGTGTTTTACTGCTTCAACACCTGATAAAGATCATGAAGGGCTTCAGAATGAGACCAGTGAGTTTGATCAGGTGGAACACTGCTGTAAAACACCTCACTGTACTGACCTCACATCAGGAGAACTGGCTCCGTCTCTGAAGTGATTTGGAATATCCATTGACGCGTCACTCTTCATGGACACACAGCTGGGTTCTGGTGAGTCTGATCTCTTTCCCTCCATCATTCTAGAATTAAACAGAAATATCAGCAATAATTAATACTCTGCTGTCTCAGCACTGTTACACAATGTGTTCATCATTAAACACCAATAATTCCATCCTTTTAATTCAGCTCCAGTCTGCACACTTATTCAAACAGGAGACACGCCCCATACCTCAGGAATTACACTGATGTCAGGAGTCCCAATCACAGATAACTGACTCAGCTGGGTCTTAAAGCCTGTAGAGCTCACTGACTCAAAGCTACACTGCTCTTCTCCTCCACATTACACAGTCCTTTTTACTCTTCTCTCAGTGAATGATTTCTCTAAACTGTTCTTAGATCAGATCAGTGATATATTCACTGCTATTAAACACCTTAAACCAAAGTCTAGTTCCTCTGTTAACTAGTGAGTGTTTAGAGATACAGATCTGTTCCATGAGACGGTGTGTATTTATTGCTGGTGAATGGAAAAGTAACTCACCTCTCGTCTCTCTTTAAGTCCTGTTCTCCAGACACACTCATGTTGGAGGTCATGTCTCCTTCTCCAGATTACAGCAGGACACACATTTACTTCACTCCAACATCGGTGTGTTAAATCAAACCCTGTATCAGCACAGAGTTCACTTACAGGAAATAGTCTCTGTATCAAGTCATAAAACAACCTGTGTACATTCAAACTTCAGTACAAACCCACAAAACTCTTCTGCATCTGGTGTACATTCAGTGTGTTTATATATTATAGCTTTAGATGTAGATACTCACTGTGTTTTTACTCCTGAAATGCTGTATTTTCCCCTCCACACAAAATGGAGACTGACTTTCACTTTCACTTCCTAACCCTTTATTCTGCAGAGGGGGAGGGGCAGTGAGGTAGGGTAATAAACACATACAGATATGGTTTGTTTTCATACAGCTTTCTGATCCATCGAGCAAAGGCCTGTAAATACTGGAAGTATAAGCCTGAAAGTGCTGCAAATACAGAGAACAGAATTAAAAGTCTGGTAAAATCTACATCACACACATTATCATTTCATTACCTTCATTTATTATCTCGTGACTTCATTCAGCTGTGCACGAACAACTGTCAGAGCTCTATACAAATATAGAAACTAAAATAAAATAACAGGAACTAGAAACACTCAGCAGATCATTAGATAAAGAAACAGAACTCATACGCTGAGTAAGTTTACTTAAATATCTGCAGGAATGTATTTTTTCTGGTTTTCCCTTAATGAGAGCGAGTATCCTGATATTAGTGAGGATTGGTGTGTAAGTAGTTTTTGTGTGAATAATGAATGTTACTCAGAATAAAAGTGATGATGGAGAGTAAGTTAAACACATTGGTCAGACGAGTAACTAACCCAGTGTTTCCCAATCGAGGTTCTGTCTGATGAGAGCAGGGGTGCGTGTAAAAATCCTTCAGACATTTTCTAAAATGATCAAATGTGTAGAAAACATTTAATATAGATGAGAAATATCTGATGTCTGAAATAATAACACAGACACAGAAATAATAACACAGACACACACCCATAACAATAATAATAATAAATTATATATAAAATAATAATAATAATCATATAAAACCCAATAAACCTTGAGATTATCACTTGTCACATTACAACAAAACACAGCTATAAATATGAGAACATCTTTAAAACTAAACTAAACAACCTCAATTTATTTTATTCATTCTATTAAGATTTTTATTAAACATGGACCTTCACTTTCATTAAATAGACTTATTATTTATTGTAGGCTCATTTTGTAAATGTTAGCAATTACTGTAGACATCAGCAAAAAGTGGAGCTTCCTGCAGATGTCATTTCTCACATTTACAAAACCAGGTGATTATTATATTCTCCCATCAGTGTAAACGTCTCTTTATTTATAGAGAGAAAAGATATTACAGAATGATCACTCTGGATGTTCACCATCAGTATAAACGTCTCTTTATGTATAGAGACAAAATATATTACAGAATGATCACTCTGTATGTTCACCATCAGTGTAAATGTCTCTTTATGTATAGAGACAAAAGAAAGATATTACAGAATGATCACTCTGGATGTTCACCATCAGTGTAAAGGTCTCTGTGTATAAAGACAGCAGAATGAGGTGTAATCACTGTGTCTGATGGTGTAGTGTAGTGACTGTGTTTATTTGTGAAGGTACTGATGAATGAAAACATGATGCACCCAGAAAAACTTTCAGCTTTGGCTTTATCATCTCAGCAGTATGTATAAAGCAAATCCAAATCACTATTTTAAAAACCTTTCCATGAATTTTGTGCCATCGGGCTCTCTCTATGGTCCCACATGGATGGATCATAGAGATACCTGTACAATCGTACCTTCCGGCAAGAGTCGCCTCCAAGTCATTCATTTCCTGAAGCGGTTTGGCGTGGCAAGTTACAAAAAAATGCCGTACAAACCGCCTCGAGAAATGAGGCCTCACACACTCAACGCGCTCGACCGCCCACTCAGCGATGACTTCATTTTTGCCAGACATGTCGAGTATAAACCAGGTTTAACGCTGTCTAGCATCAGTGTTTGTGTAGGGTGCACAAATTTTTTTGAAAATATTCAAAGGGTGCCGTGACTGAAAAACGGAGGAAACGCTGCTCTAAAAAAATCATAGAAACATGCACTTCCTAAACTGGGCCACTTGATGGCAGTAAAGATCCATCCAGAGCAATGGATGAAATCTCCATCCATCCATCCATCCATTCTCTGTACCGCTTATTCTACACAGGTCACGGGGAGCCTGGAGCCTATCCCAGGGGATTCAGGCATGAGGCAGGGGACACCCTGGACATGATGCCAACCCATTGCAGGGCACAATTTCACACTATGGACAATACAGAGATGCCAACCAGCCTACAACACATGCCTTTGGACCGGGGAGAAAACCGGAGTACGTGGAGGAAACAAAGCATGCGGAGAACATGCAGGCGAGAATCAAACCAACAGTCCTGTAGGTGTGAAGTGAACGTGCTAAGCACTTTCCACCGTGCCCCCTGAATGAAATATGTGTTTTGTCAATTATTATCATAAAGGGGGAAAAGGAGAGAGATATTAATATTAATATAATCTAATATTTCTTACCCCACTCTTGGCTAAATACTACAAACATATAAACACCATTATTAAAAGCTAAATTACAGAATACCGCTTCTGGGAAATTGCCGTTCCCGAGTTTGGCCACAGGAGGGCAGCCATGCTCCATCAGCACAACACACAACGCCGCCTAAACAGAGGTAGGTTTGGGGTATTTTACACAAACAGAGCTGATCAGCGTTATCCACTGTTTATTGTATTATTTTGACATAAAAATAATACATGGTGGGCAGTGGTGGCTCAACGGTTAATGCTTTGTATGACTCAGAAGGTCGATGGTTCAAGCCCCAGTGCTGCCACTGTTGAGGCCTTGAGCAAGGCCCTTAACCCTCTCTGCTCCAGGGTCACCGAATCATGGCTAACCCTGTACTCTGACCCCAACTTCCTAACAAGCTGGGATATGCGAAGAGAGAATTTCACTGTGCTGTAATGCATAATTGACAAATAAAGGCTTCCACTTCTATCTTCTGACCATTATAATTATTTATTAACCATTTATTATGGTGTTGTTGTTTGTTTTTTATGCACCCATGGTAGAAACAAATTTCCTCTTTGGGGAAATTTATATCTGTATTCTGCTTAATCGAGAGAATTCAAAAAGTACAAATTCCAGTCACGTTAGTATTGCTTTGTTGGTCATTTGATGCAGATTCACAAAATTTATTCAGGGGCACCACCAAAATGATGGTACTGAACTTCTGCAGACTTGAGGAACATGTGATTGCAGCTGAAGAAAAAATAGGAAGCATTTGCCAATTTGATACTGAACGAACTCTGGAATTTCTTACTTTTGTTGCTTCAGGACAAGATTCAAGAGGACAAGACATTCACACCCAAGAAGTATTATGCAGTGTATTTTCTCCGAAATATGCCATCAATATGTTGGAAAGGCACAAAGTGTGGAAGCAGAGAACGTGGATTTCAAGTTCCTTCACCAGTTGCGTGCGAGGAGTTTAAACAATTTCACACAACATATAGAGGGCTAAAGAAAGTTCTTCACTGATCACATGATTGGTCATTACATGTACAAGCATGACACTTGTCCCAGTCCTGAAAAGACTTTTGGCTATTCCTTTGTTCTTTTCCTGCACGTGCAGTCATCGTCTTCAGTCGCCAACTGCATCTCAGTTTATGGGAAGTCAACTAAATTCCCATTGATGAGCCTAGTAAGATGAGGAAGAGAAGTTGGCTTGGTGCCTTGACATTTGGTGTTGGATGAAGGACGTATAGGATAAATTTAAGTTTTTGAAACATTATCATTTAGAAGTGTTCCGTGTTTATTAAAAGCGACTAGCGTTTCATGTTTGCCGTCCAATGTAGTCCACTGCCAAATAGAAAGGCTAGCGGGGGTATGTCCATCTACGATATAACTTTACCAGTAGACGCTGTTAAAATGTTATTGGACCTCCTGACTATTGTCGCACACTCCATTGAAATAGCAAATAGGTTGGTGTAAGAAACTCGTTTAAAATATATATTTGTTAAACCCAAAAAGTATTTAAAATGAATTGGCCTATTGTGTTACTGTTTGCAAGCGATGGATAAGTGTGGCAAAACGCATTGTGTATGTGGGAGAAATTTCCTAAATTTTCCGGTTCCATTTCGGTGCAGGGTTATAGCGAGATGCAGGTCTTTACCTTAACTTCCTAGGTGAATTCATTCTTGTATGACAAAAAATCAAGGTGGATGTCGAAAGCATCTCAAAGAAGATAACTTTATTACAGCGTGGCGAGTGACGAAAGTACATTGAAGACATTTGGAGTCAAAGTGAACCACAAATAATATGAACACGGACATTTATACTGGTTTCAACCAGGTTTTCTTTTTTTTGTAGTGTAACTGTAAATTAAGGATCAACATATTGATTCGATCACTTTCTGTTCTCACAGTACGGATGTTACAGGTGTGACCCCAAATGGTGAGGTGAAAGGGATTATCGAGAAATGTCTTTCTGAATGTTAATTACAGTCACGTAGCCCTTTTTTCAGGGATGGTTCTTGATGTCCCACTGCTGCTCCCATGCTATAACTGTGTGAATGTCACTTTAGGTGATATTATACACATATTTCTGAGACCCAGATAAATTGTCCCTTTGATTTCTGCTGATTGTGGATACGATACAAAATATCATGCTGCAATCTTACAGGTGGAATCAACACTGGAGTGTCACCACATCTGTAAGTAACATGTTGTCATGTATGATTAGCTGTGCATCATGCTGGCAAACAGACCGTCTACAATAGTTTGTCCGTTGCTCTTCGGTCCGATTGCTTCTGTCACTGAAGGGTCACTCTGAGTGCTTTTCAGGCCTACCGTTCTCTAATGTAAAGGCTGCAATTGATTTTAGCCCTGTGACACCTGAAAATGTTATTCCTTCCCATGCAGCTTTCTTGGCTAGCTCATCAATTATTAATTACCATCAGCCATGTATTGGTTTGCTGGACAGCCAATTAGGGTTAATTGATGGAGAAAAGGCAAGTCTATTAGAGACAGATGTGTAGACGATACGATTGTTTACATAAAAATAAAATCGGAATACACGCAATTAAAATGCACGAATGGTTTTTAAACGTGGCAATTACAGGTGGGATATTGACACAAACGTATACAGGAAACCACAAAAAGTTATAAAAGAGCTAAAGAGCCAGAGAACTGATAGAACTATTACAGGTATTAGAGACAATTTGGGCAATATTGTTTAATAAAGATAAGAGATATCATAAGAAAAAGACGTCAAGCAGCCTCAAGTAAAATAAACATAGAGGGGAAAAAAAACATTTTTAACGACGTGCTCACCATTAAGAAATATAGACACACAACATTTAGAAACCCCATTAAGGAAGAGGATGTATTAGGCAATTCTGCAGTTAAACGAGGGGAAAAGCCCGGGACCTGACCACTAAATTTTACTAAAGTGTGTAAGAGAGACATCTCCTGATCTATTAACTGATTTATATAATGAAGGACTACAGGAGGGAACTTTAAATGAATTGTTTTACCGTTGTGTAATTTCATTAATATATAAAAAAGGGACCCGACCGAACTTGATGACTGGAGACCAATAGGGTGAAGTCAGCTAAAATGGGCCACTTTTTGGTAAATGGTTTATAACACCATCAAATAAGCTATGCATGATATATTTTATAAATTAGCATGGGTCTCTTCAATATATATATATATAATATTATATTATATATATATATATATATTATATTATATATATATATATATATATATATATATATATTATATATATTATATATTAATATATATAGATTATATATGTATATATATATATATGTATATATAATTTTTTTTTTCTTTTAAAATGTGAAAAAGTATAATTGTTTTAAAATTATGAGGTTAGAGTATCGGGCATATACCCTCTTGGCCACAACACAATGTTCAGTTAAAATGGGCCAATATAAAAAGATAACAACACATTTTAACAGTAAATTGACACTATTGTGTTGAGTGTGCCATAGCAGCAACACCGTAAATATATTTAATTTAATAGAAAGCACATCTTCTCACTCTTTTCGTGGTACAATGAGTTGCACTGACAGCAGCAACACCCTAAATGTTCCCGCTGCATTGAATGCTGAAGGACTGTCGTGGTCTCTCCTTTCTCCCAGCAGTAACCTCTACACAGGGTTTTCCACCTCCCCAACCACACGGGTAGAGTAAAACTGATCTTGCAGGACAAATACATCACAATTCCAAAGATGTGATGGAACATCTCTGATTGCAAGTTCCTCCAGCAGGTCTTCATACTGTGGAAACCACTTTCCTACCACACCAGGGTTCAGCCCTGCTGCTCTTGCTGCTGAAAGGGCCTCTGGTGTCCTGATGCTGAGGTTTGGATTCTGTTTTAAAAATTTCAAAACCAGTAATACCCAGCAGTGCCTTTTACTTCAGAGAAGCCTTTGATGATTACTGGTCTTTGCGTAATTAAATGCAATTCCCTGGACATCTCTTTTGGTTAAGGGGAAAGCCTCTTTTAGAGAGGAGCTTGATAAGACTGGCCAGTTCTTTCTCAGAGTCCACTGGCAGGTACTGCTTCCTCCCAGATACATAGCCAGAGCCAGCAACTTTGCCACTAATGCGCCTATACAAAAGTCATCTTTGGAATGTTCCAAGCCCTTGCTGAAGAGTGAACATTTACTGTTTGTCCTCTCTCAACTATCTCCTGGTATTCATTAATGGCCCGCCTCATTCTGTTTCCCTCTCCACTGGTTGTATTGACATCTTCCTTTCCCTTTCTCTTCTCTCTTCTTCTCTCTCTCTTTTTCCTTTCTTTGCCTGTCCTCCTGCCATACTGTCTGAAATGCACAATATTTAGAA